>NW_020690128.1:0-3064 GCF_002925995.2 Terrapene triunguis
GTTGTACAGGATCTGCGGGGAGAGGGGTGAGAGCCGGCCCGCGCTGCCCCACGGCCTGCCCCCCGCACCGCCCCTCACCTGCACCGGGGGGTCGGCGTGCTGGATGTTGTCCTGCAGGTGGGACATGAGCATGAGGTCGCGGGCCTGGAACCAGCGGCTGTGCAGGGCGTGGTGGTAGATGTGGCACAGGATGGCGCAGGTGCGGATCCGGTCCGTGCGGTCCTTGGCGTAGATGTACTTGCAGAGCCGGTCCATGAGCACCGCGCTGTCCTCCCCCTCGTTCTCCGCCTGGTCCTGCTCCGACTGGGGGGGGGGCCGGGGGGGGGCGGGGCCCCCCCAGAGCCCCCCCAACTGCCCCCTCCCCCTCGTTCTTCGCCTGGTCCTGCTCCAACTGCGGGGCCCCCCCGACTGCCCCCAGAGCTCCCCCAGAGCCCCCCCGACTGCCCCATCCCCAGACCGCCAGGGCCGGCCCCGAGCACCCCTCTCCAACTGTGGGGCCGCGGGGCGAGACGGACCGCCCCCCTCCAACCACCAGGGGCCTCAGAGCGCCCCACCCCACTCCGACCACTGCACCCCGGCCCAGAGCGCCCGCAGAGCACCCTGCTCTGACCACTGAGGGCCGGCCCCGAGCGCCCCACTCCAACTGCGGGGCAATGGAGTGAGACCGGCCGGCCTGGAGGCCCCCCCAAGCACTGTCCTCCAACAGCGGGCAGACAGAGGTGAGCCAGGGCCCCAGAGCCTCCCCATGCCCCACAATGGCCCCCAGAGCCCCTGCCCCACTGCGGGGGCCTGGCAGGGCCCCACAGGAGAAAAGAGAAGATCAGTGTCAGGGGGGCTGGGGGGGCTCAGTACCTTGGAGTCGCCGGCGGGGCCCTGCTCCCGCTGATGCGCCTTGTAGTCGAACTTGTAGTAGGTGTGCAGCACCCGGCGCAGGTACCCGCGGCAGATCTCCTCCGTCGTGCCCTTCTCCTGCAGGTAGCTCTGCACCCGCCCGATGATCCCGCACACCCGCCCCTCGTCCTTCAGGTGATCCACGTACTCTGGGGGGGCAGGGGGTCACACCCCGTCCTCGGCCCCCAGCCCCCCGGCCCTCCCAAATCCCGCACACCCGCCCCTCGTCCTTCGGGTGCTCCATGTACTCTGGGGGGGCGGGGGGGTCACACCCCGTCCCCAGCCCCCCGATATCCCACACACCAGCCCCTCGTCCTTCGGGTGGTCCATGCATGCTGCGGGGCAGGAGTTTCCCCACGTTTCTCCCCACAGGGGTTACTTCCTTAGGCCTGAGCCCCCCGCCCCCCCCACTCACCCTGGGAGTGCGGGTCCGTGTTCTGCATGATCTTGGTGAACTCCTCGTCCATGCGCTCCACCAGCGTCAGGATGCAGCCACGCACCCGCAGGGGCTGGGGGGAGGGGAGGGGAGTCACCCCCTGGATCCAGGCCCCCGCCCCCAAGCCCCCCCCAAGCTGCTCACGCCCAGTCCCCGCCCCCCCATTTCGTACCCACCCCCCCGGACTCACTCCCACCCCCCTTCTCTGGCCGCACCCAGTGGCGGGTAGTTCCGCTGGCTCCGTCCCCAGCATTAGCCACCCCAACGGTACGGGGTGAACCGCCCCCCGAGCGCGACCCCAGCCCCTCTCCCACCCCCTGGGCGCTGAGCGTGGCCCCGGTACCTGCTCGAAGTTGGACAGGTTCTCCGACTCCTCCAGGATGTTCTCCCCGATGAAGATGTTGGGGTTGGCGAAGAGCATGTCCAGCAGCTCGTCGATGCTCTCCAGGCACTTCTTCCACATCTCCGGCTGCGGCACAGCGGGGTCAGGGGGCGGGCAGCAGGGGGCCAGAGGCCCCGCCCCCCACCTTCCCGGAGGTGGTCGGGTTGGGGCCCCGCCCCCTCACCTTCCCAGAGGTGGTCAGGTTGGGGCCCCGCCCCCTCACCTTCCCGGAGGTGGCCGGGTTGGGGTGACCCGGCCCCAGGCCCCGCCCCAGCCCCTTCACCTCCATGTAGGTGGCCAGGTTGGGGTCCTGCCCCCCAGGCCCCACCCCCTCACCTTCATGTAGGTGGCCAGGTTGGGGTCCCGCCCCCCAGGCCCCACCCCCTCACCTTCATGTAGGTGGCCAGGTTGGGGTCCCGCCCGCCAGGCCCCACCCCCTCACCTTCATGTAGGTGGCCAGGTTGGGGTTGTAGTCGTAGAGGGAGGCGACGATGTTGAACTTGATCTTGAGGTCCATGGCGATGCCCAGGTTGTTCTCGGCCGCGATGGTCACCAGCAGCTGCAGCAGCTCGATCTGGGCCGCCCTGCACGGCGGGGAGACCCGTCAGCCGCCCCGGGGCACGCTGGGAACCAGCCGCCTCCCCGCAGCCCGCCCCCGTCAGCCGCCCCGGGGCACGCTGGGAACCAGCCGCCTCCCCGCAGCCCGCCCCCGTCAGCCCCCCCGGGGCACGCTGGGAACCAGCCGCCTCCCCGCAGCCCGCCCCCCTCAGCCGCCCCGGGGCATGCTGGGAGAAGGGCCCTGCCCAGCTCCTGCTGCCCCACCCCCCTAGGGACAGGAGGGAGGGACCTGCCGCCCCGCCCCAGGGCATGCTGGGAGAAGCCCCGCTCACCGGTCCGTGCCCTTCTTCCCACGGGCCTGCAGGATCTCGTTCAGCTTCTTCACCACCACGGCGTGGTTGATCTCGGTGCCCTTGGCAAACATCTTGGGCTTCTCCTGGTGGGGGCAGAGAATGGGTCAGGCCTGGGCTTCGGCCCCCCTGCCCCACGGGGGATCTTCCCCGGCCCGGCCCCCCTGCCCCATGGGAGATCTTCCCCTGCCCAGGCCCCCGGCCCCGGCCCCACGGGGAATCTTCCCCGGCCTGACCCCCAGGGTTCCCCCGCCTGGGTCTCACCTTGACCAGGGGCGCCCCCCCTTTGACCTTCTCCCACTCGCCGCCCTCGTCCTCCTCGTCCTCGTACTTCTTGGCCTTGCGGTCGTGCTTCTTCTTGGCCTTCTCATCCCGCTTCTTCTCCGTCGACTTCTTGTCCTCGTCCCTGGGGGCAGGGAGTGGGGGATGGGACCCCGACCGCCAGCA
>NW_020690129.1:0-1139 GCF_002925995.2 Terrapene triunguis
CCCCGCTTTGGACTCCCCAGTGCTGTTTCCGGCAAGAAGGAACTAAGGGTGGGGGGAGCCGGCAGTGCCCCTTATACTGTACCATATGCGCCAGTCCCCTATGGATACCACTGAGGGAAAAACTTCCGGCACCGGTGCATGTGGCGAGCACACACCTACAATGGAGTGGACATGAGCAACACATCTTGAAGACCAATTACAAAAAAGGGAACTATCTTTTCTGTTCCTGGCTCTGTCCTGACCTGCTGGGGGACCTGGGGCAAGTCTCTTCCCCACTCAGTGACTCAGTTTCCACTCCTGCCCTGTGTCCGTTTCATCCATTTAGGCTGTGAGCCTGTTGGGGCAGGGACTGTCTCCCAGTCTGTGTCTGTGCAGCACCTGGCATGCCAGGGCCCTGCTCTCAATCGGGGGTCTCTAAGTGTTCATACAACACCCCTAAAAATGGTAAAAATGACTGATCTACAGACAGTCCCACCAGCCCCAAATGTTCCTAATCAGGAGTCTGACCCCCACAAAATCATGAGCGTGGCTTCGGGGCTCCATCATTGCCTCCTGGCTTCCAGCCTGTCACACTTGGTCACATTTTCCAGCTTTTCTCCCCAGGCAGGCAGCAGGGCTAGACGCTGGCGTTTTTTCAAAAGGAAAGTGTCAAGTCTCTCATCATCACATGACTCCAGGAGCTGAGGTTTAGGAAAAGCACCAACCAAGTGGGAGACTCCCAGCGAGAGCTGGCCACCCAGTAAGGATTAAACAGTAATAGGAATAGCCTCCTTCCTGGGATGCCTCAGCCCTTTTTGGGGACTGTGCCTCTGGAATCCCCTGCAGCAGCGAGTCCTGCAGGTTAACTGCCTGCTGCCTCTGATGCGCACCCCATAGCTGGGTGGGGGAGTGAGCCCAGGCCCTGGCCCTGTCCTGCCCAGCAGCTGTGTTGTTCTGTGTCCCTCTCTCAGAGCTTGTCTCCACCTTGAAGCCAAAGTGCTGGATCTTGGCAGTCTCCCTCCTGGGAGTGTCCACAGAGCATGGGGCCTCTGGGCATTGGTGCCACACCACTGATCTGACACAATGGGTCCTAGCGAGTGGCCCCTGGCTCCACCACCCCCACCTCTGCTGCAGGGCACTGCCTGCCACTATGCCCCCCC
>NW_020690129.1:1239-3462 GCF_002925995.2 Terrapene triunguis
AGCCTCCTCCTCGGCGCAGGGTCAGGGAGATACCCGGCTCCAGTCCCGGCTGGGGTTTGCTGTTAGCACTGGCTTATTTCATCCTTTCCCCGAAGCCCCTGCTGCTGGCTGCACCGAGCCTCTTGGTCCCCACAGCACCCCGGGCTCCGGCAGCCTCCCCTGCAGCAGTGGCTCGGTGACGTGGATGTGTCTGATTTGAGGGTTCGACAGAGATGGGGCCAGCACAGATGTAAATCAGGGCAGCCGCGCTCAGATCAGGGTCCAAGGGCAAAGGATCTGGCCCGTCGTTCATGCACTAAGACTACTGCACTGGCGTTTTCCCAGCACTGTTTGACCAAATTATTGCCCTGTGCCTTTCACAGGAAACTCCTTCCCACCACTGACATGCAGCCACCTCTGGGGTGGGGTGCAGCAGCTGTTTAAATGAGCACAACACCACCGCTAGCTAGTTTAAGACAGGAAGTGAAGAAGAGCCCCACATCCAGGGGAAACTGCAGGGGGCTTGAGGGAAGGAATCTGGCCAGGACACTGGTGGGACGGGAGGAGAGGGGGAGCCACAACTCCTGCCAGTTGTGCGGAGGGGTCGTGCGCTCACTATACAAGTCTCGGTGTTACTGCTTCAGCCAGGCAGGGATTTGGCATCATTGCCCCATTTTACATATGGGCAGAGAAGTGAAGTGACTTGTCCCAAGCTAGGAACAGAACCCAGTCCTGGTGCCCCGGCCCTCTCTGCTCTAATCCATTAAACTCCACACTCCCCTACCCAGAGCTGGGGAGAGAACCCAGGAGTCCTGGCTCCCAGACCCCCACTCTACTCACTGCCTCTCCAGTCAATAGTTTGGATTTCAGAGCATCCCACTCTGAGACCAGGTGCAGTGTTGGGGCACCTGTGATTCTGCGTTTTGCCCACAGGCTCCGTGGCCCGACTGGGGGAGGGGTGACAGCCTGGCCAGCATCCACTGGACTCTTGCAGCCCGAGCCCTCAGCGACATAGACAGCCCGGCGCCTCGAGCCAGGCCAGACCACTCAGCAACGCTGCCGATACATCAGCCTGGGTGTGACCGTCCCCCCGGACTGGGTGCAGCTAATGGGTGCAGCTCCTGGGCCACTGAGCGTGGGGAACCGCACAGTTGCAAGAATGGGCCATTAAACAGGGGTATTTCCTCACCCCCCCCCGCCCCCACCATCCCCCGGCGCTGAGTCGTGGAACCAGAACTGACCCAAAGGAACCCCCGTCTGTATGACACACACCAAGCAGTGCCCAGCAACGACACCATCAGACTTAACCCTGGGGTCACGGTGCTGCTATCTCCCCACTTCCCCCATCCGCAGCCCCCCACCCTCCCGGGCTGGCCCATGGGGAGTGTAGTGCTGCTTTGCTCATTAAAGCCTAGTTTGTTGTCTGGCAGGTGGTGCCGAGCGTGGTGATAGGGAGGCAGGCGAGCGCTTCCAAGATTTATTGGCTTTAATTAATTAACGTGTTTGTTTCTCCCACAGTCGCTCAGCCCCGCTGAGCACTCAGCTCTGGCGCATTCGCCGCTTTACAAACCCATTCGATAAAAACAATTCCTGATCTGCAGCCCAGCCCAGATTAACTCCAGCTGCGCCACCAAGTACCTGAGCCTTTCACACAGCAAAGCGTCTTCTGCATAGGCGCCCCCCAGGACAGGATCATGCTAGTCCCCATTTACAGATGGGCAAACTGAGGCACAGAGCATAGTGGACAGATTTCCCAAAGTGCTCAGTGTGATGGTGGCAGACCAGGCACCAGCTCATGCCAGAGTCCCTGTGGCTGAGTTGAACAGTGACAAACCCCTAGCTGGAACTCGGCCGGCTCACCTGTGTGCTAGTGTTGTTACAACAGGTATTAGTGTGATGAGAATGTGTTTAGTGTTTAGACTTTACTGAAGGCTTGTGAGCTGGTGCAGCATTAATCTCACATAGAGCCTCTGGATCCCATATCACAAAGTAATATTTGTGCATTTGCATTGTGAGTCTCTGCGTAAATCACCAGCCAGAAGAGAGACATTAACTAGTGCGAAGGGCCGAGCTTCCACAGAAGGTGTCACACCCTTCCCAAAAGACAAGGCCATCGCTACCAGATGGACTATTGTGGGACTGGAATTTCCCTACGGAGCCTCAATAAGAGGACAAAAGACGTGTCCCGTCTCCTCCCTGAGTCCTGCAAGTGGATTCCTCCCAGCAGTTCAGAGCACATGGCAG
>NW_020690130.1:0-2013 GCF_002925995.2 Terrapene triunguis
TTCCAGAGGCGATCCTGGCAATTACAGGCCAGTGAGCCTAATTTCAGTACAAGGCAAATTGGTTGAAACTATAGTAAAGAACAGAATGATCAGATACATCGATGAACATGATTTGTTGGGGAAGAGTCAACACGGCTTTTGAAAAGGGAACTCATGCCTCACCAATCTACTAGAATTCTTGGAGGGGGTTGGGAGGGGTTGGACCCCCATTCTGGGGTGCCACCTGATGTACTGGGGTCCCACTGAGCCCATCTGTTCCACCAGCCTGGGCTCCCTCACCCTGTCCTGCTGCACACACACACTGGCAGGGACACACCTAGCTGTAGAATCACACAGAGTCTGCGATCAGCTCTGTTTGGGAAGACTCAGCTCGGGGATCACCCAGCACTCAGGTGCACACAACCTCTGGAGTGTAAATCCAAAATTATATTGTCTTGCGCTGTACAGAGATCTATACAACATAAGCTCATGACATTCTCTCCCTCCCTCAATGTGGAGGAAGATATGCATAGCATCCCCCTCCTCCCCCCCGCTCAGTTACGAATTGCACAAACTGTTTTTTAGAATAAACCAAAACCAAGTTTATTAACTATGAAAGGTAAATTTTAAGAGATTATGAGGGATAGCAAACAGATCAAAGCAGATTACTTAGCAAATCAAACAAAACATGCAACCTAAGCTTAATACGCTAAATTAACTGGTTAATAGTAGCACATTCTCACCCTAAATGTTGTTTTGTGCAGGTTGCAAAGTTTCTTGAAGGTAAACTGCACTGCTTGCAGTTTAAATATCCAGGTATTTCTTTCACAGGCTAGATCTTTCTCGCCTGGGCTCAGCCCCTGCCCTCCTCCCCCACAGTTTAGTTCCTTTGTTTCTCCAGGTGTTTTCAGCAGTCTTCCTTTTTGGGCAGGAAGGTGGTGGAGAAGAACCCAGATTAACTCACTTCCAAGCCTTCAATAGGATTTGGATTTGACAGGAATCCTTTGTCTCCCAGTTTGACCCCCCTGCTCCCTCCTAGTGGAAAAATACCACCAGTCCAAAATGATGTCCAGTACCAGGTGACATGATCACATGACCCTGCAGTGTCAAAGCAGCATCCCAGGAAACTTCTCAGGAAGGAGGAAGTTTAGTATCTTCAAAGTCCTAATGGCCCATCCAGGCTGATTGCCTACTGTTTGGTGGGCATTCCCCTGGTGCAAGCACTTTTGTAATTGATACAGAGCCCGTATTCCTAACTTCAGATACAGAAATGATACATCCGTACAAATAGGATAATCACATTCAGTAAATCAGAACCTTTCCAATGATATCTCACATGACCCATCTTACATAAAACATACCTTAGTTATGCCATATTCATAGAACAATATTTCTATTAAGAATATAGGGCGTAATATCACAGGGGTGAAGAAGCATGTGGACAAGGGCGATCCAGTGGATATTGTGTACCTGAACTTTCAGAAAGCCTTTAAGAAGATCCCTCCCCAAAGGTTCTTAAGCAAAGTAACTTGTCAGGGGATAAGAGGGAAGGTCTTCTCATGGACCAGTAACTGGTTTTAAAGATAGGAAACAAAAGGTAGGAATAAATGGTGAGTTTATGAAGAGAGATAAATAGCAACGTCCCCCAAGGATCTGTACTGGGACCAGAGTTGTTATTCATAAATGATCTAGAAAAGGGGGGAAACAGTGAAGTGGCCAGATTTGCAGATGATACAAAACTAAAGATCGTTCAATCCAAAGATGAATATGCCCTCCTTGTTCCTAGATGTAGAACTCTGTGTTGGGCTGTATGAAATCACATTTTGTTTGAATGGGCCCCATTTGCCAAACAAACTCTCCAGAACTCTCTGTATGACTGCCCTGTCCTCATTCTTATTTCCCATTCTGCCAATCTTTGTGTCATCAGCACATTTTTATCAGCAGCAATTTTATATTGACTTCCAAGTCATTGATAAAGATATTGAAAAGCATCAGACCTAGTACTGATCCCTGCAGAGCCCCATTAGAAACACC
>NW_020690131.1:0-2692 GCF_002925995.2 Terrapene triunguis
TTCTGGTGGCTCGTCCAGAAAAGGAGGACAAGAGCTCACTACTGCTACCAGCTGAGGGAGTTGCTGGGTTGAGATCAGCTGGTAGAAGGAGGCAATAGCCCAAGAATCTGGGACTTCAAGCCCCTAGAGTGACCTCTTACCTTTATAGACCCCCCCCCCCCATCATACACAGCTATTTTAAAGTTTAGCGTGATAGTAAAGAGACCCCTTGTCAACCCTTCACCACCCAAGAGAAAGCCGGCAGCATTTGTCATTAACGATTTATTTCTCCTCTCCCGGCTCCCAAACTGCTTCTCCTCCCTACTGCCGCCAGCCACCTTCGCGTTCTCCCTCTTCTCTCCCCGGCTCTGCTCACTTGATTGCAGCAGCTCAGCGGATGGTCCAGCTTTACTCTTTCACTTCCATTCTTCTTCACTTCTTTGGGGGGCTGCATTGGCCATTGAGCAGGCTGATGGAAATACCTGAGTGCTCTCTCTAGGCCAGGGGGCTGAAACACGCGGCCTGCGGGGCTATTTCTCTAGGGAAGCGGCTCCGGGCCAGAGCCCAATGCCGTCCTGCACCCCAACCCCCTGCCATGAGCCCACTGCCTGCACCCCACCCTCTGCCACACCTCGCACTCCCTCCTGCACCCCACACCCCAACCCCCTGCCCTGAGCCTCCTGCCTGCACCTCAACCCCCTGCTGCACCCCAACTCTCTGCCCTCAGCCCCCTGCCGCATCCCACATCCTTCCTGCACCCCAACTCCCTATCCTGAGCCCCCTGCTGCATCCCCAACCCCTTCTGCAGCCAACCTCCTGCCCTGAGCCCCGTCTGAATCCCCACCCTCTGCCACACCCCACGCTCCATCCTGCACCCCAACCCCCTGCCCAGAGTCCCCTACTGCACCCTGCACCCCGACCCCCTGCCTCACCCCTCCAACTCCCTGCCCTGAGCCCCCTGCACCTCAACTCCCGCCCTGAGCCCCTGCCATACCCCTCCTGCCCCCTCTGGGGGCAGGGCTGGGGACAGCGAGGGGGGGGGTTTCAGCGATGCGGCCCTCGGGCCAATGAACTAGTCCTCAGGCGGCCCTCATGGTCATTTGAGTTTGAGACCCCTGGTCTAGGCTCACAGGCGCAGCAGCTAAAGCCAAGCCCCACTGAGAGCAGGGGGAGATTAGCCTGGAGTGTCAGGAGTGGAGGCTTGGCCCATGGGGACCCAGGCACTGCCGCTGCTGCCACCTTCATGGTGAATCCTCCAACCCCTCGCCAAAGGGCTCTTCCACATTCTGCAAACTGGCCTCATTGGCTGACTGTCTAGGAGACCAGAAACCCTTTGTTAGAGCTGGAGAGTCTCTTGCCATGGCTCCCTGAGGGTCACAGTCAAACACCTGCGAGTCTCTAGGAGGCTCTCAAGCAGTTCCCTGCTCAGGCCCTTGGCACCCACTAGCAATGGTCTCTGACAGCAGCATTGCCAAGGGGAGCTCAGCAGATGGTCCCTTCTGTGGCTTCCTGAGTGGGAGGGAGGTTGGTCTTGTCATTTAAGGCCTAGTGTCAGAGTCAGGGCTCCTGGGTTCTCTGACTTTGGAAGTGGGTGGAGTCTAGTGGTTGGAGCTGGACTGGTATCAGTCCCACAGTTCCTTCCTGCCTCTGTCAGGGACGTCGTGTGTGACCTTGCAGCCAGTTGCTTTGTATCCCTATGCCCCAGCGAACAGGGATAATACTGACCCCCCTCAGAGGGGCTGGCAGGGGTCACCAGCGTCATGACTCAAGTTGGAACGAGTTGTGCTCTTGGTGGTGAAGGGCCCAGATTCAGTCTCCATGGATGCCCAGGGGGTCTGTACTGTGGCCATGGTTTGACTCCCCTAGCATTAAAGGCTGTTTAGCCCGGTCCCGGCCAGGTGTGGTGCATCTGCTCCTGGCCCTCTCTGACACACAGCTCCATCCCACACAAGAACATGGCCCACCACGGATAATCCATCAGCTCCCATCTGGTGTTCAGCTCCAAGACGGATGGGGAGCCCTAGCCGGACCATAGAAAGACACGGTGGTGTTCTTTGGTGGAAACTGCTGGAGCTTCAGCCTCTGCTCCCACCTCCACCCACACGCTGAGGGCTTCAAAAGTGGTCCCTGGCCCCAGGTAAACAAAGGAGCTGAGCTGAGGCCAGGGTGGGACTGATCCTAAGAGAAGAGCAGATTTCTCCTCTGCTCTAGGGAGATTCCCATAGGAAAAGCAGCCGGGGTGGGGGCGGGGGCAATACAAGCACTACCCCTCAGCCCTTGACTAGCAGGCAACTAGGACTTTGGGAGCCAAGGGACTGGTGTATCTTGCTGGAGAGCAGAAAAGGGCATTGGAGAAATTATACAAAAGCCAATGTCACGGCTGGGTCAAGGGCAGCCAGACCTACTAGTCAGAGCCAGAGTCTACACTCACATGACAGGAGTTGAGTCTCAGCTGGGTCAGGATACTGGACGATCAGCAGCAAAAGACAAACTTGCGATCACCACCACCAATCAGATGCCAGGAAATCAAGCCAGGGGAGCGGCAGCAGAACGAGGCAGCACACGGTCCAGAACCGGGAGCAGGCCTGGTGTTCAGTCAGCTTCGTGTTCCTGCTGCTGTCTTACGCAGGGCCAGGGGGCCAGTGAGCTTTCCTGGGACTCCTCCAATAGGACCTCAGGAGTGGAGCCTCAAACTGGGGCTGAACTTCATGGG
>NW_020690132.1:0-4062 GCF_002925995.2 Terrapene triunguis
TATAAGTGGGTGGAACAGAACAGAGGGGGCTGCAGTCATGAGAAATCCCCTAGCTACCACCTGAGCTGGAACAAGGACTGTATCAGAGGAAAGGACTGTGCCCAGACTAGGAAGGTGTCCAGTCTGTGAAAGAAGCTTATTGAAACATCTCTGAGGGTGAGATTTCATCTGTAATCACTTTCTTACTCTATTAGGCTTAGACTTGCGTGTTTTATTTTCCATTACTAATTTCTCCCTACTGTTACTCACAACTTCTTGTCATCTGTCTGTAATGGGCCACTCTCTTACCACTTCAAAAGTTATTTTTCCTCCCTTAGTATCCTGCTGTTAATTGATTTATCTTATTATACTGACCTCACACTTGGTAAAGCAACCCCCATCCTTTCATGTATTTATACCTGCTTCTGTATTTTTCACTTCATGCATCTTAAGTGGGCTGTAGCCCATGAAAGCTTATGCCCAAATAAATATGTTAGTCTCTAAGGTGCCACAAGGACTCCTCGTTGTTTTTGTTCTGTCTGTTATTACTTGGAACCACATAAATCCTACTTTTTATATTTAATAAAATCACTTTTAACTTATTAATTAACCCATTGTATGTATTAATACCTGGGGAGGGGGGGGGCAAACAGCTGTGCATATCTCTCTATCAGTGTTATAGCGGGCGAACAATTTATGAGTTTACCCTGTATAAGCTTTATACAGAGTAAAACAGATTTATTTGGGGTTTGGACCCCATTGAGAGTTGGGTATCTGAGTGCTGGAAACAGGAGCACTTCTTAAGCTGTTTTCAGTTAAGTCTTCAGCTTGTGGGGAACGTGGTTCAGACTTGGATGTGTGTTTGCAGCAGGCTGGCGTGTCTGGCTCAAACCAGGCAAGGGACTGACGTCCCAAGCTGGCAGGGAAAACAGGCTCGGAGGTAGTCTAGGCACATCAGGTGGCAGTTCCCAAGGGGGTTTCTGTGTTCCAACCCGTTACAATGTCGTCTTCATCTTCCCCCATCTCAGCCCCAGCCTCCAGCGCTGCAGCCCCTTGACTCCTCTGAAGGACTTTCTCCCTGAGAGGCCGGAGCCGGCCCGCCTGGCTCTTGTTTAAGGACCTATGTTTTCCCCTCTGCGAGCTGGAAGTCATCCCATTGCTGTGACCTGCAGCCCCCAGCCTGCCCACAGGGATAGCTGATTAAAAGCGCCCCGAAGGCCCTGGAGATCCTTTCCCCTGCTTGGTTGGGTTATTTTCCTCCCCGCTGTGTCTTTCCTCCTCTCCTAGATCACTCTCCTGGCTTCCCATTGGATGCTGCAGTCGGGTGTGTGGCACCCACCCTACCTGCCCTGCCTAAGGAGAACGGACCCAACGCGGGGCCGGCCCTGCCCAGATTGTAACCACCCAGGCTCCGAGCAGCAGGGGTCGGGGTCACCTTACAGCCAACGCACTCGCTTGTCACTAATCTGCGTCCTGCGTCCAGCGTCCACCACCATACCCAGAATCTGCATTTCACCCCTGTTTCCATCCTGTCTCTCCCCCACCTCCTCTCTGTCCATTTGCTAATCGAAGGGGAGTGTTGGCCCCTCACTGACACACAGTGGGGTTTTTGGTTGGCCAGCTCCCAGAGCCAAAGAAAGGGGAAGGGCTGATGGGAAATCAAGACCCTGAGACCGACAATCCCCAGGGGCAAGTCTTTGTCCTCCAGATGTTCCTCCAGGTGTTGAGTTGTGGGGAAGAGAAGCCCAGGGATTATGTCACTTAGATCTTTGCTGCCACCCGGGGATCAGTAAGTCCCCATTGGTCAATATATCTCCATTGTACACAGTCTCTGGGATAGTGGAGTCTTTCCTTGATGAGTGTTGATGAGCCATTAACAGTGTCTGGCTGGTCCCTTGTTGCAGTTGAAAGGTTGCTGTGGGCTTCTCCCAACCTCACGACATATTTCAGTAGCACACACAGCAATGCTTCAGAACTTCCCATGCAAGGATAGCAGATACAATGCAACAGGACATGAATGTTCAACAGATCAAGACTTTTAAAATGATGCCTCACAAGGCAACTTTGTACCCAACCTATCATAATTCTATCGTAGTGGTGAATACGGGGGCTCTAGGGAGCTACAGGGCAGGAGGCCTGGGACACGTGAGGAAGAGACTGTGAACTTCTTTTCCTGTGCAGAGGCGGCTGTTTGTGGTGTCCCCGTGCCCACAGGGCGGGTGACTTGTTTCCTTTAACCTTCCCCATTTTTACTTATTTACTTATGAGTTGCTGTTTAATAAATTGTACGTGCTCTGAACTCTGTGTAATGATCAGTGGGTCAGGGAAGCATCCGGTGCAAAGAGAGTGTCCCGAAGTGGGGACACCCTCACCCTTGTCCTAAGTGACCACGACAAGACTGGGGGTGGAGCCCCCAGGGATTTGGGGCCCAGCCTTGCTGGGGTTACGAGGACTCTGCCGAACGGGAGGGAGGAAGGGGAGCCCTCGAGGTCAGGCAGGCCTCTGGGTAAAGGGAGTGGGAGCGAGGACTCAGATCCTTTTACTCGCCAATCCCACCGGGGCGTGTATAAGCCAGGAAAGTTATCCACAATAGTGGGACCATTCCCCCACTTACACTAGGAGCGGGGTCAGTGGCTGCCCTGCCCGTCCGTCCGGAGAGTGAAATGAACCGGTTCCTCCCCCCAAAGCCCAGCGGTTCTGGAAGCTAGCGGCTCTGCTCCGGTGACTCTGGAAGGAGCGAGACTTGGAGCCGGTCTGACTCCGGCTGTTGGCCGCGGTCGCTCAGCCCCCGTTTCAATAAAGAGGCCGGGTTTGATTCCTTGTCTGTGGGGTTAAAAGCTTTGCCTTTGAATGGCTGCTGCTGGGGGTTTGCCCAGGAGCCGAGTAGAACCAGGGGCTCGGTTTGAAACTAGCCCCGGCCCCCGGCCTGTGTAACGCTGGTGAGGGAGAGAATTTCCAACCCCCCTGAACCCTCTGGGCCTGTGAGACCCTCTGCAAAGAGCAGCCGGGTACGGGAGTTTGGGGGGGCAGGATGAGGTTGGGAGGGGAGGGATTAGAGGGGAGATGGGCTGAGATCAGGGAGGGAGTGGGGACAGGAATTTGGGGGGAGACAGAAAAGGGGCATGTGGGTGGGTAGAGAAGGGGCGATGGTACTGGTGTTTGAGGGGAGATGGAGAGCGGGAAGAGGTGGAAGGGGAAAGAAGGCAGGCGGGACGGGGGCATGGGGACAGTCTCCCCCCTCACAGAGTCGGGGTCAGCAGATGGGGTTTGTGTGGAGGGATTTGTTTTCCAGCCAAAACTGCGGCTGAGCTGGGGCACCTCTGGCTTGTTCGGGAGAGGCGGGGAGCCAGGAGCAGGTGACGTGCCGCAGTGCACCCCATGGCCATGGGGCAGATTCACCTTGAAATGCTCACAAGGGGGAACCCAGGTGCCTCCCACCTGTGGGAGGCAACTTCCATTGTCCCCTCTTCCCCACCACTGCCCTGCCCCCCTCAGCTCCTACCCCTCAGCCCCCACCACCCAATGTTCCTCCACATTCTCCCATCCCCGTATTCTCCTGCCACCCACATTGCCCCCCCGAGCCCAGGTATGTGACATTTCCCAGAGGGCAGCCTGGCACCAAGCCCACTGGGGACACTGGGAGATGGCGGCCATCTTAACTGAGGGCGGGGGATGGGCATTTGAGGGGAAACAGGGCCAGATCAGGGGTGTGAGGAGGGAGGGGCCATGGTGGAGGGAGGGTGTGCGGGGGCAGGCTCGGGGGGATTCGAATGGGGATAGGCCAGGGGGCAGGATGGGAGACGGGGGCAGGCAGGGCTGGGGCCTCGGGGGTGTTAGTTGTGGGTGACAGGCCCCCTGGAGGGTGAGTCTTCTACGCAGCGAATCTGCTGCTCGTCCCCCTCCTGCTTCGCGGACCGGAGAGCAGCTATGGGGGGAGGCTCCCGAGCAGTTGGGGGGTTGCAGGTGAGCAGGGGGCTGCAGGATTCACCAAGGCCATTGGGACTGTAAGGAAAAATGAAGTAGGCCCAAACTTTGACCAGGATAACTTTGGTTGAAATAACTGTGTACAAGGGACGGGGGGGG
>NW_020690133.1:0-17278 GCF_002925995.2 Terrapene triunguis
ACCGCGGCAATTATGAGCACTATGAACACCACGCGCATTGTCCTGGAGTATATGCAGAGCCAGGACATGCCAAAGCAAAACCAGGACCAGGCGAGGAGGAGGAGGAGGCGATTGCAGCGTGTCGACGAGAGTGATGAGGAAATGGACATGGATCTAGACCTCTCACAAGGCACAGGCCCCAGCAATGTGGAAATCATGGTGTTCCTGGGGCAGGTTGATGCCGTGGAACGCCGATTCTGGGCCCGGGAAACAAGCACAGACTGGTGGGACCGCATCGTGCTGCAGGTGTGGGACGATTCCCAGTGGCTGCGAAACTTTCGCATGCGTAAGGGCACTTTCATGGAACTTTGTGACTTGCTTTCCCCTGCCCTGAAGCGCCAGAATACCAGGATGAGAGCAGCCCTCACAGTGGAGAAGCGAGTGGCGATAGCCCTGTGGAAGCTTGCAACGCCAGACAGCTACCGGTCAGTCGGGAATCAATTTGGAGTGGGCAAATCTACTGTGGGGGCTGCTGTGATCCAAGTTGCCAGGGCAATGAGAGACCTGGTGATATCAAGGGTAGTGACTCTGGGAAACGTGCAGACCATAGTGGATGGCTTTGCTGCAATGGGATTCCCAAACTGTGGTGGGGCGATAGACGGAACCCATATCCCTATCTTGGCACCGGAGCACCAAGCCACCGAGTACATAAACCGCAAGGGGTATTTTTCAATGCTGCTGCAAGCCCTGGTGGATCACAAGGGACGTTTCACCGACATCAACGTGGGCTGGCCGGGAAGGGTACATGATGCTCGCGTCTTCAGGCACTCTGCTCTGTTTAGAAAGCTGGAGGAAGGGACTTTCTTCCCGGACCAGAAAATAACCGTTGGGGATGTTGAAATGCCTATCGTGATCCTTGGGGACCCAGCCTACCCCTTAATGCCATGGCTCATGAAGCCATACACAGGCAGCCTGGACAGTAGTCAGGACCTGTTCAACTACAGGCTGAGCAAGTGTGGAATGGTGGTGGAATGTGCATTTGGGCGTTTAAAAGCGCGCTGGCGCAGCTTACTGACTCGCTCAGACCTCAGCGAAAAGAATATCCCCATTGTTATTGCTGCTTGCTGTGCGCTCCACAATCTCTGTGAGAGTAAGGGGGAGACATTTATGGCTGGGTGGGAGGTAGAGGCAAATCGCCTGGCCGCTGATTACGCGCAGCCAGACACCAGGGCGGTTAGAGCAGCACAGCATGGCGCGGTGCGCATCAGAGAAGCTTTGAAAACCAGTTTTGTGACTGGCCAGGCTACGGTTTGAAACTTCTGTTTGTTTCTCCTTGATGAAATCTCCGCCCCCCCCCCGGTTAACTCTACTTCCCTGTAAACCAACAACCCCACCCTCCCCTACTACCCTCCCCCCTTCAAGCACCACTTGCAGAGGCAATAAAGTCATTGTTACTTCACATTCATGCATTCTTTATTACTTCATCACACAACTAGGGGGATAATTGGAAAGGTAGCCCGGGATGGGTGGGGGAGGAGGAAAGGAAAAGGACACACTCCAATTGAAAACTTTAAAACTTATTGCTATGGAAATCATCTAGGGTGGAGTGAGTGGGTGGCCGAAGGCCCCCCCACCGTGTTCTTGGGCGTCTGGGTGAGGAGGCAATGGGACTTGGGGAGGATGGCTGTTGGTTACACAGGGGCTGTAGCGGCGGTCTCTGCTCCTGCTGGCTTTCCTGCAGCTCAACCATACGCTGTAGCATTGGGGAGGAGGGCTGTTGGTTACACAGGGGCTGTAGCAGCGGTCTGTGCTCCTGCTGCCTTTCCTGCAGCTCAACCATACGCTGTAGCATATCAGTTTGATGCTCCAGCAGACGGAGCATGGACTCTTGCTTTCTGTGTGCAAGCTGACGCCACCTCTCATCTTCAGCCCGCAACTTCCTCTGTTCCTCCCGCGATTCAGCCCGCCACCTCTCCTCCTCAGCCCGCGATTCAGCCCGCCACCTCTCCTCTCGCTCATATTGGGCTTTTCGATAATCAGTCATTGACTGCCTCCATGCATTCTGCTGTGCTCTGTCAGCGTGGGAGGCAGTCTGTAGTTCTGTAAACATTTCGTCACGTGTCCTTCGCTTACGTTTTCGAATATTCACTAGCCTCTGCGAAGGAGAGACATGTGCAGCTGGTGGATGAGAAGGGAGAGGTGGTTAAAAAAGATACATTTTAGAGAACAATGGGTACACTCTTTTATGTTACATTTTGCTGTTCACATTACACAGCAGATGTGCTTTCGTTACAAGGTCGCATTTTTCCTCTTATATGGAGGGCCTGCCTGTTTGGTGTGAGAGATCACTCACGCAGTGCCAGGTCACAGATTTCAGCTTGCAGGCAGCCATGGTAAGACACAGTCTTTTGGCTTTTTTAACCTTCTTAACATCTGGGGATGGTTTCAAAGAGTACTGCTATCATTAACCATACCAAGGACCCGTTGGGTTGGCCATTTAAAATGGGTTTGCGATGTAAAAGGAGGGGCTGCGGTTTCAGGGTTAACATGCAGTACAAACCCAACTAATTCCCCTTCCCCCCCCACCCAATTCTCGGATGATCACTTCACCCCTCCCCCCACCGCGTGGCTAACAGCGGGGAATATCTCTGTTCAGCAGACCAGGAAGGGGCACCTCTGAATGTCCCCTTAATAAAATTGCCCCATTTCAACCAGGTGACCGTGAATGATATCACTCTCCTGAGGATAACAAAGAGCGATAAGGAATGGATGTTGTCTGCATGCCAGCAAACACCGGGACCATACGCTGCCATGCTTTGTTATGCAATGATTCCAGACTACGTGCTACTGGCCTGGCGTGGTAAAGTGTCCTACCATGGCGGACGGGATAAGGCACCCCTCCCCAGAAACCTTTTGCAAAGGCTTTGGGAGTACATGAAGGAGAGCTTTCTGGAGATGTCCCTGGAGGATTTCCGCTCCATCCCCATACACGTTAACAGACTTTTCCAGTAGCTGTACTGGCCGCGATTGCCAGGGCAAATTAATCATTAATCATTAAACACGCTTGCTTTTAAACCATGTGTAATATTTACAAAGGTACACTCACCAGAGGTCCCCTGTGTGCCCTCAGGGTCTTGGGTGAGTTCGGGGGTTACTGGTTCCAGGTCCAGGGTGATAAACATATCCTGGCTGTTGGGGAAACTGGTTTCTCCGCTTCCTTGCTGCTGTGAGCTATTTACATTATCTTCATGCTCATCTTCCTCATCCCCAGAACCCGCTTCCCTTTGTCTTTCTCCAGTGAGGGACTCATAGCACACGGTTGGGGTAGTGGTGGCTGCACCCCCTAGAATGGCATGCTGCTCCGCGTAGAAGCGGCATGTTTGCGGCTCAGCCCCGGACCTTCTGTTTGCCTCTCTGGCTTTGTGGTAGGCTTGCCTTAGCTCCTTAATTTTCACACGGCACTGCTGTGCGTCCCTGTTATGGCCTCTGTCCTTCATGGCCCTGGAGACCTTTTCTAATATTTTGCCATTTCGTTTACTGCTTCGGAGTTCGGCCAGCACTGATTCATCTCCCCATATGGCGAGCAGATCCCGAACCTCCCGTTCTGTCCATGCTGGAGCTCTTTTGCGATCCTGGGACTCCATCACGGTTACCTGTGCTGATGAGCTCTGCGTGGTCACCTGTGCTCTCCACGCTCAGCAAACAGGAAATGAAATTCAAACGTTCGCGGGGCTTTTCCTGTCTACCTGGCCAGTGCATCTGAGTTGAGAGTGCTGTCCAGAGTGGTCACAATGAAGCACTGTGGGATAGCTCCCGGAGGCCAATAACGTCGAATTCCGTCCACACACACCGAATTCCGACCCCCCTAAGGCCGATTTTATCGCTAATCCCCTCGTCGGAGGTGGTGTTAAGAAACCGGTTTAAAGGGCCCTTTAAGTCGAAAGAAAGGGCTTCGTCGTGTGAACGTGTCCAGGCTTAATTCGATTTAACGCGGCTAAAGTCGACCTAAACTCGTAGTGTAGACCAGGCCTAAGTCACTAACATATTTTATAAATGACAACTGGGAGAGGATTTTTCAAAAGCTCGCAACATTGGCCTTACTCTGCTCCTATTGAAATCAATTAGCACTTTAACACTGATGTAAATTCAGAGCAAAATTAGGTCCTTGCCAGTTGTATAACTTCCATGGCCTGCAGTGGGAACAGAGGTAGGCCAACACTGAATGCTTTTGAAAAATAACCCACTTAAATTTGAAAAAATGAAGCAAGTAGGATCTGGGTTGTGAACTTGAGGACATGTGCCAGGACAAGAAGATCAGAGCTGCAGGCAGAGGTACAAAGAACAGCAGGAGAATTCCAAAGAGCTCTTGTGATAAATTCTGTAGTTTTTCTGGGGTTTATGGATATACAAAAGCAACAACAGAAAAAAGACACAGAAAAAAATATAGAACTTACCTAAAAGGAGCTTTGGAATTCTCCTGCTGATATGAGCACCTCTGGTTGTAGCTTCCTGTCTTGATTTCTGTCATTATCTTATATTTTTTGTTGGGAATTGTCATTAAAATGGCAGTTCATGTGGATTAAATGGCTGCCCATTTCGTATCAGTGGAGAGTTTGAAACATTTTCTCATTTTTTAATACATAGTTTTGTAATTTCCTGGTTTCATTTACCTTTTCTGATTAAGTGCATTTTCTACAGTTATCTATAGCAATAGTAAAAATTACAGTAGTAGTCCTTTGAAAATTATCCGTAAGTTTCCTTTAAGAAGTCTAATAACATTTTTACATTAATGGACACGAGAGGGGATTGGTTAGAAATTTAAGCATCTGGTATTTGGGACCTGGCAATATCCTTGCAAACTTTCATGAGCTATACCTGAATCTTGTGCAGCTTACTGTTGGGGGCTGTGGTGTCTTTCAGAACAGAATTTAAGAAGTTCAGATCTGCACTGGTTTGCATTGAAGTCCAATACAGTTTTTGGTAAGAGATGGCGTTTATCATAGTGCTCATGGTCAGAATTTCCTCTCCCACCATTGTGCAGTGTTTTCTATGTTGGTTGTACTCTTACCTGCTGCATTCTCTGTAAAGGCAGTTACTCATGTATATAGGTTTTAATGCACATCAAATTCCTTTGGGATGAAAAGCATATGTAGATAGATTGAACTGAACTATGATGAGTATTCATCAAGGGTAGGTTAGATTCCTAAATAATGACAAAATGAAGCAGAGCTAAACATATGTAAGATTCAGGGATAATTCTTATTTCCAGAGATGAGAAGGGAACACCATAGATGGGCATAACCCCATGATATTGGTATGTTTCCTAATATTTTACCAATTATCTTCTAGCAAATGGGGAAACATGGGTTTATGTTTTGGGAAAACACATGCCCCTGTGTTGAAAGGCACTTAGGATATATTGAAAATCTCATTGAAGTCTTTCAATTGGCTTAGACAGGTCTTTGTTTAGTGCCTTTAAGGAGTTAATACTGTAGGTCTCACTACACCTAGTAGTAGTGCTGACTGTGTTACTTCTGGGTTATTCCTAATAAAGCACTTACCTCTGTTATGACCACATACCTCTCTCTTCTCTATGCTCCTGACTGTATGACACAGTATTACACCCCCAATGAAGCTATTACATTACTGAAGAAAGTAAGCACTAAGAAGCCTTTATTTTCAATAGTGGCAGGTGTCAAACTGTTGTTTACAATTGTTTTGCTTTTTGCTACATGGAATTGCTTTGAACTTGTCACTTGATTTCTTCAGTATGTTGGCATTCTGAAATTAACATAATGATGCCTTTTATATAAAGTAGTCATTATTACTGTTCATGTTCCTTTTTACTTTATACTTATTTACCATTGTTTCATAGTGTAATGTTTTCTTCCTGTGATCTGATAGAAAGTTGAGTCATCACCTTAATAACACTAATTAATTTGAGAGAACAACTAAAATTTAAATGTCTGAGTCAAATATGGTAGAACTTAGTTTTAGTCAAAAAAAAATTTCAAATCACAGCCATAGGTTTGCTCTTTGCTAGTAAGTACTAAGCAAAGGTGTTACTTACTGACTGCCCATAACAGTGTAACCCACACACCTCCTGGGTGTGGTGCTCTGTCCAAGGCCGGCGCAACCCATTAGGCAACCTAGGCGGTCGCCTAGGGCACTAACATTTGGGGGGCGGCAACCGCGGCGGCTGGATCTTCGGCCGCCCCAGTTGTCGTTGGCATTTTGGGGGCGGGACCTTCCGACACCTCTGTCGGGGGCGGCATTTCGGGGGTGGGACCTTCCGCTGCCTAGGACGGCAAAAAAGCTGGCGGCGTTCCTGGCTCTGTCCCATGTAGTGGCACCGAGAGCACTTAGAGAGAGATTAATGAGTCTCTACAGCCTTAGTTAAGAGCCATATGGCTTTTAGCTCATTCAGTAGAGGCTCATGCACTAAGCTCCCAAGGTTCAATCCTGCCTGCCGATGACTGGGGTCTGTCGGCGTTAAAACAGTGCACCTTATTTTCCATTTTTTTCATTGTCATTTTTCTGTGGAATTTGATTGTGGAGATACTGGGCAATTTGAGTTCCAGAGATCCTAATATGAACCCAAACTTACAGCTTTACTGTAGTTTGGCTCTTCCTCTTCATCTCTGCCATCACATTAGCCCCAATCAGTATGCAATGCCTTATGGGCAGCAGAATTCCCTTTCTGATGCAAACATATCTGATATAGTGAGATGAAAACAAAGATGATGTCTGGCTAATTACACTGCATGGTGCATGGATGTTATTGTCTTTATTTTTTTATTTTAATCTCATGTCAAAGTATCTTTTTAAGATATCTAATGGAGGTGATAAGTATGAGACATATGATATAGGTAATTCCTAATAATTCTAAATACCTTATCATGGAAGCTTGTTGGAAAATTTCTGTTGACACTAATTTCAACCAAAAACCAGAACTATGTTTTGGCAAAAACGTTGTGAAAATTGTACAGCTGCTGATGTTTGTATATTGCTCAGGTGCTTGCACACTTAGGTATTTACACTGGTGCTGCGATTAATCACCAGGAGTGGTTATGTCAATGCAAAATGCAGTGCATCGCTGGTAGCTATCCATGGGCGGCCTGCACTGCCACCTGACTCAATGCCTTGTGAATATTCAGTGTTTTTTGTGGGATACCAGCGATTTGCCTAGGGACTTCTGGGAGCTGCCACTTTCTCCAACCCATAATACTTTTAATAACTCATATTTTCTCTGCTTTTTAAAAAACTCTTTCACTCTTGTGCGATGCTTTTAGTTCTCCACCATCTCTCTGACAGAAAGATGGACCCTTCAGAGCACAGGTCTCATGAGAATTGTTAATACAGGACATACGGTACTCCTGTATCTCCAGAGCTCGAACGAGTACTGCTACAACTGGGATTGCAATGAGGAAGATGCAGAGATGTTCAAGCACAATAACTGGATGCTTATGGACATAATTAAAAAAAAGCCAGATTGCTGCTGGCATTCACTGAGTGGCTCCACACAGTGGTTTACTGCTTCTGGGTCATAGAATTGAGCACTGATTGGTGGAATCACATCATACTGTGGATTTGGGATCACAAGCAGTGGCTGCGGAACATTTGGATGTGAAAGGCCACGTTCCTAGATCTGTGTGCTGAGCTCACCCCAGACCTCCGGAGCAGGGACAATAAAATGAGCTGCATTGACAGTGGAGAAACAGGTGGCAATCACACTCTGGAAGCTTGCAATGCTACATTGATGTAGGTTAGTGGGCAATCAGTTTTGGATTTGGAAGATCCACAGTGGGGGCTAGTGTCATCCTAGTATGTCAGACCATTGTGCAGCTCCAGCTGCACAAGACTGTGACTGTCTGTAAAGTACAGGAAAAAGTGGATAGATTTGCAGCAATGGGATTTCTGAACTGCAGTGGGGTAATAGCACACAATCTGTATTCTGGCACCAGCCCACCTTGCCACACAGTACATCAGCAGAACAGAATACTCTTCCACGGTTATGCAAGTGCTAGTGGATCACCAGGAATGTTTTCCTGATATCAGCGTGGGGAGTTGAGGGAAGGTGCAGGCCGCTCGCATCTTCAAGAACACAGGACTTTTCAAAAAGCTGCATGCAGGGACGTGCTTCTCTGAATGGTGGATTTCCACTGGCAATGTCAAAATGCCAATAGTGATTCTGGGGGATCCAGCCCATCCTTTGCTCCTCTGGGGCATGAAGCCATACACTGGCCACCACGACAGCACCATGGAAGGATTCAATTACTGACTCAGCAGGCTCAGAATGACTCTTAAAAGTACTTTTGGCAGATTAAAGGTAGGCTGGCACTGTTTGCGCACTAGATTGGATCTTGATAAGAAAAATATTCCCATGAGTATAGCTGAATGTTCTGTACTGCATAATATCTGTGAGGAGGAGGGGGAAAGGCTGTTGCCAGTGTGGCGGGGCAAGGTGGATCGGCTGTCTGCTGAATTTGACCAGCCAGCCACAAGGGTTATTAGAAGAGCCTGGTGTGGAGCTATGCTGCTGAGGGAGGCCTTAAAAGACCATTCTGACAGTCAGACACAGTAGTGTTGTCTGATGCATTTATGAAACACTGAGATTAAATAAGGGTGGGTCTTTGCCTCCTGCTTTGAATCCTGCAATGCTTGAGCAGACTAATAAAGAGAGTCTAAGTTTCCAAAAATAGAACTTCATTGTGTGCAAAGAAACAGGCAACACAATTAAAGTTAAACAAACACATGAAGTTAAAAATTTTTTACTGACACTATAGCAGAAGAATCGTACTTTGCAGTCCCAAGTAAAAATGGAAATAAACAGTGAATATTTATGTCTATGTATCTAAAAACTATGATAATGTAGGTTGTGGCTACATATACACTGAGCTGTAGTTTTCACAGCTTGGTGTGTGTGTTGCTGCTGTTCTCGTTGTCTAGCGTGGAGTGGTAGGAGTAAGGAATGATGTACACCATGCTGCAACCTGGTATATTGAGGGGGTGTAGGGAGCGAGGGCCAGGGAGTTTCCAAGGATTGGAAAGCTGCTGAGTCCAGGGTCACTGGGCACATCGGTCAATAATGCTCCGCAACATCTGAGTTTGTTGCCTGAGCAAACCCATTACGTCCTGGTGCATTTTCCAATGTACCTCTTGGTCCTTCCCCCTCTTCTACAGCAACCACTCTGTCCATTCTCACATCTTCTCCATGGTCCTGTTCAAATGGCCCCTCTAATTCCTGTGTTCATAGTCCAAGGCTGTAGAGAATTGCAGAGTTTTGCAGAACATTTCCTCCCTAGTACTCTTCTTTCTCCTCCTGAGCTGGGTCAGGCATTCAGAAGGCACCGCTCCAGGCCACCACACCAGAGGCTGCTGATTAAAACAGACAGCTACGTCATCATATTTACAGTCACCACAGCAAGGGAAAGATACGTCTCAAAATTCCCTTACTTTATTCCCATTAATACGTTTAAGAAATGCTAACTGTCACTTTACTTTGGAGCACCTCACTATAGCACCACTTTGCAGCTCCAACCATGGTGAATGGGAAGGAAGGAGTCCTGTTACATGGAAACTAATGCTGAGTGCCCCTCTCCATATGGGTGTATGGCAAGTGCACTAAATATTGGTACTGTTTTCACTGGTGGTGGTGATTTTAGCCAATATCTCATTCCTGATGATGGACAAAGGCACAGAGAACTAACTGCTACCGATGACCCGAAGCTGCCTGGGCTTGGATACTGCTAGACTGTTTGCTGCAATGCTGCCAACTGAACTCATCACGGAGTGGCATGGGAAAATCTCCTCTTGCAGTGGAGGAAACAAGGCTGTCTTCCCTAGAAATCTTCAGGAGAGGATTATGGAGTATTTCCATCAGCTACATCGAGATCTCTCAAGAGAATAAAAGTGACATCCCTGCTTAGATAATGTAATACACCTGGCCTTCTGCCTAGCCCAACATGCCAAAGAAATGAAAAACAGATGCCAACTATACCTCTGTTTGTTCTACATCTTCCCAAGCACAGGATGCTTATCTGATGTGGATTGTGTAATTGGATTGCCATACTACTCTTTTTGAATTTATTCCCATGCTTTTATTTTCTAACTTTATAACAGTAAAACAATCAAAAGTCAATACTCTTGTTCTCTAAACTTGTGGGTGGGATAGGCAACCTTCTTAAATGGAAAGAAACGGCAGGAGGAGGAAGATGAGGTTTCAGGGAAATGGAAAGGGAAAAAAAAACTATGATAAGGAATAATGTGTACACGCTTGCCCAAGCTCCCTTTCCCTTCACCAGCAGGCTTATCTGCACTCACCTGTCGGGACTGATTTGACTCTGGCAGAGTTTCAAACAGTTCCTGGCTCATGGCATGTTTAGAGTTCTCCGCCACATCTCCCCCAGCTACCTCTTTTTCCTCCTCACTGGCCATGGCAGGAGTCTCCACCTCAGTCTCCTCTGCTGTATCCACAGTCATCTGTGGGGAGTCCCTGCCAAGTATGGCATGGAATTCATTGTAAAGGCAGCAGGTTGGTGGGGCAGCACCAGATTTCTTGTTGCCCTCCCTCACCTTGTGGTATGCTTGGTGAAGTTCCTTCATTTCACATGGCACTGCTGCGCATTCCTGTGCAATCTGCTCTGTAGATGTTGATATTTCTCTGGTTGTTCCATAGCGGTGCTTGCAAAACCTCTTTTCCTCACAGGGTGAGGAGATCCATGACTTCTTGCCTGCTTCTGGCAAGAGCGCATCTAATAGATCTGTGTGCATGGAGCTGGCATGGTCAGATGCACTTAACAAAGGTGAGAGCTGGTAGGTGAAGGAAAAGGCATTTTAAATACACACACATTTTTTAAAGGGAGGTAGGGGCGGCAGGTTTCCAGTGTCTGTGACCCAGAGGCAACAGAGTTTACTGTTGCGGGGATAGGGGCATTTTGGGTCAGCTGCTGGAGGACTGTTAGGGTCAATGCAACTAATGCAATGTCTACATTATAGGTCGACCATGGCTCTGTGTCACTATAACAGGGTGCTTACATTAGTGGGAGACAAATTTTGGTGTCGACACATGCACAAGTAGTTTCACAGAAGTTGACCTGACTTTGTAGTGTAGACCAGGCCTCATTCCTTACTGAGGAATTAGCCAATAAAATAGAGGCTCCTAAGAGAGGTTTTGCAAAAGTTTGCAACACCATTGCCATCCATTATTTAGGTCCTGATCCTGAAAAGTGATGATCCATTGGGTAGACACCTCCTACGCCTGCATGGAGATGCAATGCACTTCATATTACAGGAGTTTAACATTTGTCAAATAAGTATGTATGTGAAAGCAGAATAAGGACTAAGACATATTCATACAAACTAGCGAAATATTCCAAAGAACAATATAGTATTTGAAAAACTTGAACAAAACTTGGAAAATATATATATATTGTGTGTATATATGTGGGTATATAGGGAGAGAGTGGTTAATGACTTCCTATCTATCTCGAACATTAAAAATGCAAACAACTCTAACTCTGCAAATAACTTGAGGGAGACGATATTCTCTTCTCACTGCATATAATGTTTACATAAACCTAGTTTAGTTGTTAAATACAAGCTTTCTGTGCCTCAGTAAGAACCACACACTGTTTCCTCTAGCAGGGTGGTTTCTGTTTGGATGAGAAATTGTTGACAGAGTCAGGCTATTTTCTTGGTATTATTTATTTATAGATAGACCCAAATCCTCTTTCCCTCAGTAGCGGTATGAACAAACTGCATGCAGGCAGACATCTGTTACAAAACTCCTAGCTAAGGCACCCCAGCCCTGTCCCAAGAAGCAGCTGTCCTCTTGCCTCTGCTTCTTCTATAGACTCTCAGCTCACTGGACATCGTATCCTTCCAGAGGCTGCACAGAACTCAATCTTGCCCACCACTTAACACACAGCCTTCTCCCACTCATAAGCCCCTGCGATTGGAACCTAGGAAATCCCGTTGGCTACACGCTCTCTCTGTCACATGGGCAGGTCAGGCGGCCTGAGCCTTAGCTCCTTTTTTTGTGTTCACCTGTTCTTCACTAGAGTAGCGCCTCAGCTGAGTGCTTTAACCCACCCCGCCCTTTCCCTTAGTGAAGTTATATCCTTGCATCAGTGACCCCAGTGCATGGAAATCAATTATAAATAACTTTCCATGGCACTCCAGGACCCAAATGCCTACATAATCTGTAAAATAGTTACATTTCCATTCTGGACTAATGACTGACTAATGGTTAAAAAAATCCATAAGCAACATCTCTGTCAAAAACACATTCGGATAAAGCAATGTAGTGGTTTAATAACACAGAACAAAAAACAAAATAGTTCAGATAAATCAGGCCTATCAGCTGTTTACTCATGAACAGTCCCCACCACATTTCCTGGAGTTGATAACTCCCAGTTTATATATGACTCCTTCCCAAATTTCTGTGATTCCTGAGCAGCAACCGAATCATGCCTATAAATGGCCATTGCCTCTCCCAAATGAATGTTTGTCATAAAGAACCATACAACAGTAAATAGCCTGATCATTCAGTGTTTTATGGGGGTGGGTACTGATTGCTTTACATTCAAATGTTAGTGTATGTCTCATCTGTGGATTATACAAAAGAGCCTTTAGAGTGCATGTGGTTCACACTGTCAAGCTTTTCTCTGCAACCACAAGGACTAGAAACTTACTGTTTTTCTTTAAATGAAAGCTGGGATTCTCAAAACAATCATTTGCTTCCAGGAACTGAGGCTTTAAGAACAACACTAAATATCATGAGACTATGATAAAATTGTGACTGTTGGCAATGCTGGTGTGAGGAGGAGTGCTACATAGTGGTTAGAGTATCTGGCAAGGAGTAGAACGCTTTCTTCTATTCATGTGGAACAAGATACTCGAGGGCCAAAGTGTGTTTGTCTTCAGAGCACACTGCAGAAACCATGTCTTTGCTGCAGCCTTCAAGCTATGAGTGATGGCAAGGAACTGTTGACATTCACATATATTTAAAAGAAAAGAAATTGCAAGCAAATCATCTGGGAACCTGCAGAGGCAAAAAGCAGAACCACCATGATATTTTGTAGGAAAGCTACACACATCTAAATTAATATTTATTGTTTTGATACTACAGTAATAGGCACTCTATAGACATTGAAAGTAGGATTTTATTTAATGTATTTTCTGCTATCGTTTAATGCAATGTAGGTGCTGGGGGGGGGGGGGGGAAAGGAGAGATGTCCAAGGACCACAGTCTGAGACCCACTGATCTATCAGTTCACCATAGGCAAATTTACTGATTTTTTTGCAGTCTACATTTTGTAACCCATTCTGTCCAGCAAGTCCAGAAATTCTTTTTGGTACTATGAGTTAGATTATCCCACTCCCATGGCATATTTGGCCAACAGAAATCATCTAAGTCCTTAAATAACAGTGGTCATGTAGTGGAGGCTTCTCAGATGTCCTTTCCTCTCCTTGAGGAGTAATCTAGTGGCAAGTTTCAGTGTCACTGGCTCTGCAGCATTGGTGTTCTACTCTGGTGTTCTGTCTGCAGCACTAACATCTAGGCCAGCTTCAGAAATCAGGCCCTGCCATGATAGCACTAATCCAAGCTGTATTTATGCATCATCCAGCTAGAACAATGATGACTCTTGACCACCTGTGTCAGTAGGAATGTTCATTTACATTCGATTTCCCAGAGCAGCTTGGCCATCTCTTGGCCTGATCTCTCCATATGGTAAGACCTGACTCCTCACCACTTCTGGTATATTCTCTGGTGATTCTTTGATTGGATGGTCCACATCATTATCACCATGTCCACATCACAACTGTCATGGGGTACACTCTCCGCTGGGGCACCTCTTTGTGGCTTATATAGGGATTGGTTCTCCATTGGTCTGATGTTCCCTCCTTCAGTTGCTCTCACTGTGATCTCAGTCTCTCTCTCTCTCTCTCTTTCTCGCTGGACTCATGTTACTCCCTTTCATGACTCAGCCCCACGACCAGGTCACTATAGTCCTCCCCTTCCAGGGTATCAAAGTTGTTCCAGACCAACTGTCCAGTTGGTATCTCCCACAATCCTGTGCCATTTCCCAGCGGCAGGTAGGGGAACCCAGGCCTGCCTGCTACTCTGGGTTTCAGCCCAGAGACCCTACAATCAGCATCCAAAGTCTTGCTGATCTTTCCCTGGGCTGCCTCCTACACCATGTCCCACAAGCTCTCTTCTCCACCCTTCTGGGTAAACCCTTTCCTCAGGGTCAGGATCCCAGGGCTTCTCTCACACCTTGGGTTTCCTCCTTTTTTCCTTTCTAAGCCCAGAGAGTGACTCCTGGTTTCCACATTGCAGCCGTGTTCTGCTGCAAACTTCCTGGCTTTATACCTTAGCCAGCTTCTCAACCAGCAGGACTTTATGAGCCACTAGTCATTTTCAATCATGCCAGACTCTTCATCTGGTTCAGCATATAAAGCTAATTTTTCCTATCTATGCCACCTTAACCTCTTCCAGGCTCATGTGGGATGAACATCCCATCTCAACCACCATGGCCAAATCAGCCATCTCAGTTAGCTCAGACGGGTAAAACTAGTCTTAGGGTATGTCTACACTGCAATTAAACACTTGCACCTGGCCTGTGTCAGCTGTCTTGGGCTCATGGGACTCGGGCTACGGGGCTGTTTAATTGCAGTGTACATGTTCAGGCTTGGGCTGGAGCCTTGGCTCTGGGACTCTCGCCCTTTGCAGGGTCCCACCCACGGACTCCAGCCTGAGCCCAAACATCTACACCACAATTAAACAGCCCCATAGCCAGAGCCCCATGAGCCTGAGTCAGCTGACACAGGCCAGTTGCAAGTGTTTAACTGCATTTTAGACATATCCTTATAGTTCTTCTGTGTCTACATACTTGTGACATTAACTCAGTTGTCCCACTTCCAACACCAATGAAAAGAAGGACTTTTGAGTTACTGTTTCATTAGGTCAGGAAACAGGGTAATACACATTTAAAGATGACATTGTCTTATCTTGTTGAGTAAGTCACAACCTGTTTGTAATATGGGTGTAATATTTACCCAACTTTCCAGTGTTCTGTGAGGCTTTAAGTTTGTAAATTGTTTGACCTGCTCAAATGAAAGGTTCTGATTAAACTTCTTTCGTGTGTGTGTTCAATTTTCTTTTAAATTCTTCCTAAATTCCCTATTTACTCCTAGTTTTGTTTGGAAAAAAGTCCCAACATTGTATTATGGCCCCAGGCTTTTGAACTTGCTCCTGATGTAAAAAATAATCTGTTGATGTACAGTTTCTTTTAATACATTTGAGAATATTTGGTCACCTCAAAAATCTCTTTATTTTTCTCTAATAAGAAGAAAAGCAGTTTCCTTAGCTTTTGTTATAGCTGGAAAAGAATTCTCTGCGGTAACTCACAGTCCTTCCCATCTAGTATCCCATCTCTGGCCATTGGAGATATTTGCTAATAGCAATCACAGATGGGCCATATGCCATTGTAGGAAACCTTATCATACCAGCCCCTCCATAAATTTACCAAGCTTAGTCTTAAAATAAGTTAGGTTTTTGCCCCCATTATCCTTTTGGAAGGTTGTTCCAAAACTTCACTCCTCTGAAGGTTAGAAACCTTCATCTAATTTCAAATCTAAACTTATTGATGGACGGTTTATATCCCTTTGTTCTTGTGCCAACATTGGCCCTTAACTTAAATAACATTTATCTCCCCCTGGTGTTTATCCCTCTGTAAGAGGTCTGGACTCACCCCTGCGGCACCTCCTGCTGGTCATCCAGGGAATTAGCTCACCAGCCTCTGGAGCGCCCTCTGCAGGGCAGTGATCCGCCTTGTCCTCTGCACTGGCCCCGTGTCCCTTCCAGGACCCCAGTGCCCCTTGCTCTGGGTGCTGCCCCCTGGCAATACCCACACACGCTAGGTCTCCCCTCCCAGGGGAACCCCCACCCACTAACCCCACCTCACCTCAGGATTAGGCCACTGCCAGTCACCAACTAGCCCCCGCTCCCTGGGGCAGACTGCAGTATCGGCCACTCATCACTGGCAAGGTTGGGTTTGGACCTGCTGCCTTGGCCTAGCTCTGGGCTGCCCTCTGCAACCCCCAGTACCCCTTGGCCTTCTCCTAGGCCACAGCCTGGGGCTTTCCAGGCTGGAGCTCCCCAGCTCCTCAGCCTTTCCCCAGCCCTGCTCCACTACAGGTACCTTGTCTAGCTCCCTGCAGCCAGGCCCTTCTCTCTCTAAAGGCAGAGAGAGACTCCAGCCTGAGCTCCTGGCTCCCTGCCTTTATAGGGCCTGCTGAGGCTGTTTGGGGCATGGCCCCAGCTGCAGCCACTTCCCCCAATCAGCTCAGCCTTCACGCTGCCTGCCCCCTGGGCTATCCCAGGCCCTTCCGGGCAGGAGCAGATATCCACCCTGCTACACCCTCTGATGGCGCGGTTTACCCCTGTCCCAGACACCTGTCCTTTCTGCGGCGTGAGGGAGACCCTGGCTCACGTTTACTTAGAATGTGCCAGGTTGCAGCCCCTACACCGGCTCCTCACCGACATTATGTTGCATTTTTGGTTACACTTTTCCCCTCACCTTCTCATTTATGCACTCCCTATCCGTGGCCCCACAAAGTCACGGGACCTCCTGGTCAACTTCCTCTTGGCCCTGGCTAAACAGGCCATCTATAAAACCAGGGAGAGGAGGTTGGCCGATGGAGGTTCCTGTGACTGTGGGGCCTGTTTCCGATCCTCTGTCCGTTCACGTATCCGGGCAGAGTTCCTCTGGGCGGCGTCCACTGGCTCCCTTGACACCTTTGAGGAGCAGTGGGCGCTGTCTGGGGTTCTCTGCTCGGTGTCCCCGTCAGGTTCCCTTCTTTTGACCCTTTGACTGCACTCCTGTCCCTGTTTTTACATTAGTTGTCCCCCGTAATCATTTGGGTTCTAGGCCCTGTGGGTCCTCCCCTTAGGCTGGGGGAGGGATCCTTTAGCAGTGGGCTTCGCCCGCCCACTTCCCTGAACCCAATAAGTACACCCTCTGATGTGTTTGTAGACAGCAGTCATATCTCCCCTCAGCCTTTGTTTTATGAGCTTAAACAAGCCAAGCACCTTAAGTCTAATTTCATAAGGAAGGTTGTCCATTCCTCTGATCATCCTAGTAGCCCTTCTCGGTACCTGCTCCTATTGGCTATGAACCATTGCATGGAAGAGCAATTTTTTAAAAAGCAGCTACAATTTAATGTTGTAAATTAAGAAGGCGTGTCTAAGATATTTATTTTCCATTTAGGTGAGCAAACCGTGAAATGATTT
>NW_020690134.1:0-1234 GCF_002925995.2 Terrapene triunguis
AACCCCTCCCACCAGCACTAAACCCACTGTGCTAGTTTTAAAACCCTGGGGGCAACTCCCCCAACTGTGAGGACCAGGCAGAGGCAGGGACAGGACAAAGACTCCCTAGTGCTGGTGTGGTAAATTAAATGAAGTTTGCTGGTGATAGTAAGATGGAAGCCATTGTCAATAGAGACAAATAGTGGAACATTAAGTGGGGCTTACTTTCATTTTATGTATTACGTTCCCCAGCCTCATGCTTCAGGCCCACAACTCGCAGGGGTCACAAAGGGATTTTTTCCCTCCAATGTATTTTGAGAGGGTTTTTTAATCTCCTTCCTCTGAAGCTTCAGGAATGGCTGGAGAAGAAGACAGGATATCGGGCGGGGTGGACTAGGGCTGTGAGGTGACATCAATCACTCTCTCTCTCAGGGCTTGGCTGGCTGGTTCTTGCTCCCATGCTCAGGGTCTAACTGATCACTATAGGTGGGATGGGGAAGGAATATTCCCCCCGCGAGTCAGGCTGTCAGTGACCTGGGGGGTTTTCATTTTCCTCTGCAGCATGGGGTGCGGGGCACTCACTAGGATTACCCGGAAATATCTCACTTAATGATTTCCCTGACACTGCAGGGGCCTGGAGCAGTGGTGCACCCCATTCCCTCCTATTCTCTGCCTAGGGCATGTAAGAGTCTAGTCTCCTGGGGGCTGCAAGACTTTGGTCTCACTCCAGCTGTTGGGTTTAGTGGGTGGGTTCTGGGTGGTGTTGGCAGCCAGTGCTAGACAGGAGTCAGACCAGATGATCCAGTGGTCCCTTCTGGCCTTAGACTTTATGACTCTATGACTGGATATGGGCAGGTTTGGGAACTTGTGACCTTCCCCCCCCACACACTCACACACTTATTTCTCCTTCATTTTCTGTCTTCTCTTTCACCCTCTCCCCTCCCTCTGCCTGGGAGACTTAGTAACCAACAATCCCTGGGTTCCTTTGCTCTCCTGCGATCGCTGACAGCACTGAATGCCGGTTTGGATCCAAATTTCTGCCTCATCCCCATCTCTACTAACCACCGCAGGGGTTTCAGTCTCGCTGGCTGTGATACAGGCAATGAAAGGGTTACTGTGCACAGCTGCAAACTGCCTAATTTCACAGCTGAAATAAGTAAGCAAGTGCCACTTATTGGAAGTCCATTTTTTCCAACCCTCGAACATTCACTAAAAAAGTAAGAATAAAACATGTATCCGTGCTGAGTCTATATAT
>NW_020690135.1:0-418 GCF_002925995.2 Terrapene triunguis
GAATAACTGGCTAGGCGGCAGTAGTGCTGAAAGGGATCTGGAGGTTATAGTGGATCATAAATTGAATATGAGCCAACAATGTGATGCAGTTGCGAAAAAGGCCAATATCATTCTGGGGTGTATTAACAGGAGTGTGGTATGTAAGACATGTGAGGTAATTGTCCTGCTTTACTCAGCATTTGTGAGGCCTCAGCTGGAGTACTGTGTCCAGTTCTGGGCATCGCACTTTAAGAGAGATGTGGACAAAATGAGAGACGCCAGAGGAGAGCAACAAAAATGATCAAAGGTTTAAAAAATTGAAGAAGCCCTCCCATTGGCATAGGTAGCATCTTCACTTGATGCCGCTGCAGCAGTTTATATGTAGTCAAGTGCTAACTCTAAGTCTAGGTCTACACTACGGGGGGGGGGGGGGGATTCG
>NW_020690135.1:518-7794 GCF_002925995.2 Terrapene triunguis
ATTCGACCTAAGATACGCAACTTCAGCTACGTGAATAGCGTAGCTGAAGTTGCGTATTTTAGGTCGACTTACCTGGCTGTGAGGATGCCACTCCGCCGTCGACTCTGCTTCCGCCTCTTGCTGTGGTGGATTTCCGGAGTCCACGGCATAGCGATCAGGGATCAATTTTATCGCGTCTTCACTAGACATGATAAGTCAATCCCCGATAGATCGATTGCTACCCGCCGATCTGGCGGGTAGTGAAGACGTGCCCTAAGGGTAGCTAAGCTCAGAAACAGGCTTCCAAGGGAGGTTGTTGAATCCTCATCATTGGAGGTTTTTAAGAATAGGCTGGACAAACCCCAGTCAGGGATGGTCCAGGTTGACTTGGTCCTGCCTCAGCACAGAGGGCTGGACCTGATGACTTCTCGGGGTCCCTTCCAGCCCTACATTGCTATAGTTCAGGGATGTCAGCAGAGCTGTGGGGTGCAGGAGAGCCCAGGTCTGAGATAGCAGGGGTCTGAGAGGAAGGCTTGAGGTGTGTGCATGGAGAGTCAGCGACAGGAATAGCAGTGGGGGCTGCAGGCTAAGCTGAATTCCTTGTGAAGAGCTGGATAAGTTGAGGTAGAGGTCATGACCAGAAGAATAGTGTGGATAACCCCCCACCCTTTCTACTCCCGGCCACTGATAGATGACTGATAGAACTGCTAGTGCAAATCACACACATCGCACTCCAGGCTTGGAGTTACAGGGAGACTACAGGCTGAGGATCAAGGTGCATCGAGAGGTGTGCAGTTCAGGGGACGCTCACACCACGGCTGCCTGGGCTATCTCTATTCTGTTGTTAAGCAGAGGTGTTTTCCCCCCAAAAGGTACCTGTCCCACAGCTCTCCTCAGTAGTTGCATAATATAGCTGTAGCTCAGGAAAGAAAAGTCACTGTAAAATACTATTTGATCAGGTATGTAAAGTAAGGAGCTTGAGTGACAGCTTGTGGTGACAAGGGATTGGTTAGAAACATTCCTGATGTGTGCGGGATCTGCCTTGCTCTGGCCTGCAGCCTCTCTCTCCTCTGCTATGTAACCAGCTTCTGCTCCCTTCTGAATTCACCAAGAGTTTTCTCATTCTCCTTGCAGGGGCCTCTGAGCAGATGGTGCAGCGTGGTGTCAGCCTCCCTCTGGGAGAATCAATGAGCTTTCCGTGAAACTGGGAGGCCAGGGTGTTCTGATGGGGTTTGGTAGCATCTCTCTCCAGAGAAGGACAGAGCAGCGGGAGGTGCCTTGTAGACTGGCATCTACATGCTACAATGATGGAGACATTAGACATGCTGTGGACCAGCAGGTTCTCCTTTTCCATGCTGTGACCTCCCGTTCTGCATCAGTACCACTCCGGCACCTCACTAGCTGAGATCTAGCCAGGTCCACTCTGTACCAATTAGCAATATGGGAAGGGCAACAGCTTGACAACTGTTTTGTTGACTGTGTGTGAGCCACAAAAATCGACAAGCTGAGAGGTGACATTCCCCCTCCCCTTGGCCTGCCTTCCCTTCCCTCTTCTCCCTCACAACTCTATCCTCCTTCTCCCATCATAGATGCAGAAGTTTCTTGTCTGCCATCCTCCTCTAACCCCTTCACTTGCCCTAGTAATCCCATCCCCAAACCTCGATCTCCCTCGCACCCACTCTTATCCCCCCCACACTCTTCTCCTTCGCCTCTCACTCCTCTAGCTCTTCCCCCTCACAATAAGAACATAAGAACGGCCATACTGGATCAGACCAATGATCCGTCCAGTCCAGTATCCTTCTGGCAGTGTCCGGATACTTCAGAGGGAATTAATAGAACTAGGGCACTTATCATGAGATCCATCCCCTCTGGTCCAGTCCCAGCTTCTGGCAGTCAGAGGCTTAGGGACACCCGGAGGATGGGGTTGCATGCATCCTTGCCCATCTTGGCTAGTAGGCACTGATGGACCTATCCTCCATGAACTGATCTAATTCTTTTTTGAACTTTTTTTGTATTTTTGGCCTTCACAACGTCCCCTGGCAATGACTTCCACAGGTTTATTGTGCATTGTATGATGAAGTGCTCCCACATGTTTGTTTTAAACCTGCTGCCTATTCATTTTATCAGGTGACTCCTGGTTTCTGTGTTATGTGAAGGGGTTAATAACACTTCCCTATTCACTTTCTCTGCACAATTTGTCATGGAGCCACAGGATTTGTGCTACGCTCCCAACTTTGGAATGGTCTCTAGGAGGAACCCCTTCAGTGTGCCAGACCCCCAGGGGGTCTCACTCCTCCTCCAGGGTAGGCCATGCAGCCTTGACTGAACCTCTGGGGCTTCAGCACTCCTGCTGAGCTCTGTTCAGCGAGTTCAACCAAGACAGACTCCTGTTAGAGATTTGTCCACTCTTCAGCACCTCCCTCAGTATTTGCAGTGACACTCACTGTCAAGTGTATTAGTTACCTGGTACACAGCACAGGGACCTCTTGGGTCGGCACAGAGATCTGAAGGTTAAAGCATAGCCCAAGACCATTCTGGCTAGCCCAGAGCCCAGCCAAGCTGTAGTGAACCCGGTGTTCAGGCTCCGTCTGTCTCAGGGTATGCCTACGCTGCCCATGTTATAGCGCGACTGCGGCAGTGCTGTGACGTGGGCAGTGTAGTCACGGGGAGATAGGCCTGGTCTACACTACGAGTTTAGGTCGACTTTAGCCGCGTTAAATCGACTTAAGCCTGGACACGTTTACACTACGAAGCCCTTTCTGTCGACTTAAAGGGCCCTTTAAACCGGTTTCCTAACACCACCTCGACAAGGGGATTAGCGATAAAATCGGCCTTAGGGGGTCGGAATTGGGTTAGTGTGGACGGAATTCGACATTACTGGCCTCCGGGAGCTATCCCACAGTGCTTCATTGTGACCGCTCTGGACAGCACTCTCATCTCAGATGCACTGGCCAGGTAGACAGGAAAAGCCCCGCGAACGTTTGAATTTCATTTCCTGTTTGCTCAGCGTGGAGAGCACAGGTGACCATGCAGAGCCCATCAGCACAGGTAACCATGATGGAGTCCCAGTCCCAGTCCCAGGATCGCAGAAGAGCTCCAGCCTGGACCGAATGGGAGGTACAGGATCTGATCGCCATCTGGGGAGATGAAGCAGTGCTCGCCGAACTCCAAAACAGTAAAAGAAACGGCAAAACATTAGAAAAGATCTCCAAGGCCATGAAGGACAGAGGCCATAACAGGGACGCGCGGCAGTGCCGCGTGAAAATTAAGGAGCTAAGGCAAGCCTACCACAAAGTCAGAGACGCAAACGGAAGGTCCGGGGCAGAGCCGCAAACATGCCGCTACTACGCGGAGCTGCATGCCATTCTAGGGCGTGCAGCCACCACTAGCCCAAGCGTGTTCTATGAGTCCCTCTCTGCAAACGGGGAAGCGGGTTCGGCGGACGAGGAAGATGAGGATGGAGAGAACATAGATAGCTCACAGCAGCAAGGAAGCGGAGAAACCAGTTACCCCAACAGCCAGGATATGTTTGTCACCCTGGACCTGGAAACAGTAACCCCCGAACTGACCCAAGACCCTGAGGGCACACAGGGGACCTCTGGTGAGTGTACCTTTGCAAAAATTACACATGGTTTAAAAACAAGCGTGTTTAATGATTAATGATTAATTTGCCCTGGCAATCGCGGCCAGTACAGCTACTGGAAAAGTCTGTTAACGTGTATGGGGATGGAGCGGAAATCCTCCAGGGACATCTCCAGAAAGCTCTCCTTCATGTACTCCCAAAGCCTTTGCAAAAGGTTTCTGGGGAGGGCTGCCTTATCCCGTCCGCCATGGTAGGACACTTTACCACGCCAGGCCAGTAGCACGTAGTCTGGAATCATTGCATAACAAAGCATGGCAGCGTATGGTCCCGGTGTTTGCTGGCATGCAGACAACATCCATTCCTTATCTCTCTTTGTTATCCTCAGGAGAGTGATATCATTCACGGTCACCTGGTTAAAATGGGGCAATTTTATTAAGGGGACATTCAGAGGTGCCCCTTCCTGGTCTGCTGAACAGAAATATTCCCCGCTGTTAACCACGCGGTGGGGGGGAGGGGTGAAGTGACCATCCCAGAGAATTGGGTGTGAGGGGGAGGGGAGTTAGTTGGGTTTGTGCTGCATGTTAAACCTGAAATCGCAGCCCCTCCTTTTACATTGCAAACCCATTTTAAATGGCACGGGTGCTTGGTATGGGAAATGAGGGCAGAACTGTTTGAAACCATCCCCACATGTTAAGAAGGTTAAAAAAGCCCAAAGACTATATGTCTTACCATGGCTGCCTGCAAGCTGAAATCTGTGTCCTGGCACTGCGTGAGTGATCTCTCACACCAAACCAGGAGACTCTCAATATAAGAGGAAAAATGCGACCTTGTAACGAAAGCACATGTGCTGTGTGATGTTGTGAACAGCAAAATCTAACGTGAAAGAGTCTACCCATTGTTCTCTAAAATGTATCTTTTTTAACAACCTCTCCCTTCTCCACCAGCTGCAAATCTTACTCCTTCGCAGAGGCTAGTGAATATTCGAAGAAGGAAGCGAAGGACGCGTGACGAAATGTTTACTGAACTTCAGACTGCCTCCCACGCTGACAGAGCACAGCTGAATGCGTGGAGGCAGTCAATGACTGATTTTAAAAAAGCCCAATATGAGCGAGAGGAGAGGTGGCGTGCTGAATCGCGGGCTGAAGAGGAGAAGTTGCGTGCTGAAACGCGGGCTGAAGAGGAGAGGTGGCGTCAACTTGTAATCAGAAAGCAAGAGTCGATGCTCCGGCTGCTGGAGCATCAAAGTGATATGCTCCTGCGTATGGTTGAGCTGCAGGAAAGGCAGCAGGAGCAGAGAACGCCACTACAGCCCCTCTGTAACCAGCAGCCCTCCTCCCCAAGTCCCATTGCCTCCTCACCCAGACGCCCAAGAACACGGTGGGGGGGCCTTCGGCCACCCACTCACTCCACCCTAGATGATTTCCATAGCAATAAGTTTTAAAGTTTTAAATTGGAGTGTGTCCTTTTCCTTCCCTCCTCCCCCACCCATCCCGGGCTACCTTTCCAATTATCCCCCTAGTTGTGTGCTGAATTAATAAAGAATGCATGAATGTGAAGCAACAATGACTTTATTGCCTCTGCAAGTGGTGCTCGAAGGGGGGAGGGTAGTAGGGGAGGGTGGGGTGGTTGGTTTGCAGGGAAGTAGAGTTAACAGGGTGGTGGGGGAGGGGCAGAGGGTTCATCAAGGAGCAACAAACAGAAGTTTCACTCCGTAGCCTGGCCAGTCACAAAACTGGTTTTCAACGCTTCTCTGATGCGCACCGCGCCCTGCTGTGCTCCTCTAACCGCCCTGGTGTCTGGCTGCGCATAATCAGCGGCCAGGCGATTTGCCTCAACCTCCCACCCCGCCATAAATGTCTCCCCCTTACTTTCACATATATTGTGGAGCGCACAGCAAGCAGCAATAACAATGGGGAGATTCTTTTCGCTAAGGTCTGAGCGAGTCAGTAAGCTGCGCCAGCGCGCTTTTAAACGGCCAAATGCACATTCCACCACCATTCGGCACTTGCTCAGCCTGTAGTTGAACAGGTCCTGACTACTGTCCAGGCTGCCTGTGTACGGCTTCATGAGCCATGGCATTAAGGGGTAGGCTGGGTCCCCAAGGATCACGATAGGCATTTCAACATCCCCAATGGTTATTTTCTGGTCCGGGAAGAAAGTCCCTTCCTCCAGCTTTCGAAACAGAAGAGACTGCCTGAAGACGCGAGCATCATGTACCCTTCCCGGCCAGCCCATGTTGATGTCGGTGAAACGTCCCTTGTGATCCACCAGGGCTTGCAGCAGCATTGAAAAGTACCCCTTGCGGTTTATGTAGTCGGCGGCTTGGTGCGCCGGTGCCAAGATAGGGATATGGGTTCCGTCTATGGCCCCACCACAGTTTGGGAATCCCATTGCAGCAAAGCCATCCACTATGGTCTGCACGTTTCCCAGAGTCACTACCCTTGATATCACCAGGTCTCTCATTGCCCTGGCAACTTGGATCACAGCAGCCCCCACAGTAGATTTGCCCACTCCAAATTGATTCCCGACTGACCGGTAGCTGTCTGGCGTTGCAAGCTTCCACAGGGCTATCGCCACTCGCTTCTCCACTGTGAGGGCTGCTCTCATCCTGGTATTCTGGCGCTTCAGGGCAGGGGAAAGCAAGTCACAAAGTTCCATGAAAGTGCCCTTACGCATGCGAAAGTTTCGCAGCCACTGGGCATCGTCCCAGACCTGCAACACGATGCGGTCCCACCACTCTGTGCTTGTTTCCCGGGCCCAGAATCGGCGGTCCATGGCATGAACCTGCCCCAGTAACACCAAGATTTCCACATTGCTGGGGCCTGTGCCTTGTGAGAGGTCCATGTCAATTTCCTCATCACTATCGTCGCCGCGCTGCAATCGCCTCCTCCTCAGCTGGTCCTGGTTTGGCTTTGGCATGTCCAGGAGGCTCTGCATGTTTTCCAGGACAATGCGCGTGGTGTTCATAGTGCTCAGAATTGCCGCGGTGATCTGAGCGGGCTCCATGATCCCAGTGCTGGCTATGGCGTCTGGTCTGAAAAAAAGCGCGAAAGTAGTATCTGACGGACCAGGGGAAGAAGGGAGGGAGGGAGAGAGGGAGGGAGGGGCGAGTGACACCGCGTACAGGTACAGGGAATTAAAATCAAGAAAGGTGGGTTTGCATCAGGGAGAAACACAAACAACTGTCACACAGAATGCCCCCCCCCCCCAAAGATTGAACTCAAAAGCCTGGGTTTAGCAGGAGGGAGGGGGGAAGCAAATGAATGGAGAATAAATCTATTTTTTACATCTTAAGACGACGGTGCAGCATGACTGATAGCCCTTGGCATTTTCTGGGTGCTTGGCAGCAAATACTGGGCGCTTGGCAGTTAGCCTTCAGGTCTATTGCACCATCTGATACCCACTGCAATATGACAACGACGGATACCAATCATAATATGCTATCTACTGCCCAAAAGGCAAGGGGTTGCTGCTGTGTAGCAATCTAGCCCCACGTCTGCCAGCCCCATGTCTGCCAGCACCCAGATCGCCATTGGCCTCTTCTGGGTGCTTAGCAGACAATACTGGGCACTTGGCAGAAAATAGCATACTATGACTGATAACCATCATTGTCTGCCCGGGTGCCCATGATTGACAGCCGCTGCAGTACGACGACGACGGATACCAGTCGTAATAAACCATCTTCTACCAAAAGGCAAGGGGCTGGTGCAATGC
>NW_020690135.1:7804-8193 GCF_002925995.2 Terrapene triunguis
CTCGCGGCACTGCTTTGCATCATCCGGGCATTGCGATCTCAACCCATAATTCCAATGGGCGCCGGAGGCTCCGGGAACTGTGGGATAGGTACCATAGTGCAATGCGCCGGAAGTCGACGCTAGCCTCGGTACTGTGGACGCGGTCCGCCGACTTCATGCACTTAGAGCATTTTAGGTGGGGACACACACAATCGGCTGCATACAACCGGTTTCTATAAAACCGGCTTCTATAAATCCGACCTAATTCTGTAGTGTAGACATAGCCTAAGTCTGACCTCCTTAATCAGTTTGAGCCCAGACTCCTGGCAATAGCCAACTCTTACCCCTCTTCCACCCTCTTCCCTTCCCAGTCCTTTGTTCTCCAGCTGGGATCTTTGCTCAGCTTCCCT
>NW_020690136.1:0-5882 GCF_002925995.2 Terrapene triunguis
ACGGGTGTTCTGAAGTGTCATGAGATGAAGCATGCAAAGTGCACCGGATATGAAAAAAGCCAAATGTTCTCATATTAGTGGGAGATGGACCCTGATTTCCCCATGATTGTTACCTTCATAACAATACTAGAGTAATAAAGTGCACTTGCAAACAATAACTTGTTACACTGTATTAAGCAGAGAATTGCATCATTCCCCCCACCCCTAGGGTCACTGCATTGCAACTATGGCTAGGGTGAACAGCAGGCTCCACTAGGGTGGCTTTGACCTTGTTACCCCGAGCATTGCACCCTCCACTTTTTAATGAGTGCTCTCCTTGCTCAGTGGAGTGGGGAGTCTGATGAAAATGTGCTGCCAGGCTGCATGAAGATCTGGTTGGAAACCACCTAGTACCACTGCATAGTTTGAGGAGTGTGGTCTAATAGGTAGAGCACTGGACTGGGATTTAGGAGATCTGGGTTCTGTTCCTGACTCTGCCCCTGGTCTCATGGGTGACCTTGGGCAAATCACTTCACTGACCTATGGCTTAGTTTCCCCATCTGTAAAATGGGAATAATGAATTAAGGTCTAATTAGAGCGTAAGAGTTACTTCTTGTATCTTGCTTACAACAGTCCTGCTAATACATCCCAGAATGATGTTTGCTTTTTGTGCAACAGTGTTACACTGTTGAGTCATATTTAGCTTGTGATCCACTATGACCCCCAGATCCCTTTCCTATTTACATCCAGGGAAAAGAATCTATGTTTGAAAATGCACTTTAGGAAATTATTTCTCTTCACCCTTTTGCCAAACCTCCTCTGAAACCCTTAACACACCGGCCTGGTTCGCCTTCCCTCTCCGCAGCGCTGGGTGTCAGTTTAAAAGTGCACATCTTGAAGCCTATGCATGGAATTTGGCCATTTTAAATGTCTTGGTACTGGTTTAAACTCTCCCCTCGCTTCCAGCCAGCCTGCTCTTGATTGAAATTCCGAGTCTGTCAGAATTGGAGTTACCAGGCTTCAAAGTCTCCCCGTTGCCATGGTTGCGATGGGAGATTTGCATGCTCCTCTTCGGTCTGTGCCCTCTTGTCTAGACAGTCTCAGCCTGGTGACTGGTTTTGGCAGTTGTAGTGCCTGTGCCGGAACTGCCACTTGGGGAACAGAGGGACCCTGCTGTGTCTCCCTGCTACTGGCATCAGACCAAGCACAGAGCTGAGTCCGTTCAGGTCTGGCTTCCCCGCTGCTTTTGTGGCGCAGGGCCTCGTTGCTGTGAATCAGTGGCTGGAAGGCCCGTGTCTGGGCTGTCAGAGAGTGCGGGGCTAGGGTCTCCTGCGTATTTGTAACCTGCAGTGCGGGGGGTCTGTGTCATACCTTCCCGGGCCTGGCAGTAAGAGGCAGAGACACAGAAGACCGGATTCACCATCACCTTGCGCCTGTTGCAGGGTTGTTATGTTCAAAGGGAAGATACCTCCGCTTTCCCCCCAAGACCTTGGATTGCCCCCTCCAATTTTCACAGATCTCTATGTCTTCTGCTTTCCACCCCCGGGCCCAGCTTTGCAGGATATCGCAGAATCACATTGAATGCTCTGTATGCCTGCCCAACCCCACCCCACCTCTAGTTTTTCTGAAGTGCTGTCCCTGGCCTCAAATCGCAATTTGCATTAATGCAAAGTGAGTGTAAATTATCTGGTGTAAATGAGGACACTGGGGATGGGGCAGGGCGGTGGCCAATCAGAACCTTAGGGTGTAAAACAGGCAAAGTCCTCCAGACCTCATTGGCCGAGCAGGGAGGTTGGGAGGGACAGAGTGGAAAATGGGCATTATGTCGATGGGCAGGTAGGTCATCCCCGTGGCCACCCACTGGCATGGCCAGCCCAGCAGGCTCCTTGGCTTTTCTGTTTTAAATCCCCCTCCTTGCTCCGATGTGTTCCTGTCTGTCGGCACAAAGCACTGGGCTTTCCCGTACCCTCCCAGAATGGTCTATAACAAAGATGCTCTTGGGGTTAAAGGACTGGCTTGGGAAGACGGGCTTTGCCACAAGCTCCACGTGGGCCCTGGCGGGTGTCCCTTAATCTCTCTGTGCCCCTTCTGTAAGATAAGGACAAGAATCATTCTTCCATCAGTCGTCTCTATTTGGACTGTAAACTCTTTGGTGCTACGGTGTGTGTACACCACCTGGCACAATGGGCTCTCAACCTTGATCAGGGCCTCAAGGTGCTGTCATACTACAAATAAGATTGACTGCGACACTCGAGCCCCTTGTGTGGCTGTTCTGTCTCCCCTGATGCAGAGAGCTGGGATGTGTTCCCATTTAAAAGGTGATCTAGCAAGCAATGGTCTAAAATTGACCTGCTCCTAGTGTCTATTCCATGAGCTAAATCGCCGGCTATGGCTATGCATTTCTTCATGGTTTGGTACATGTCTTCTCTAAAGAGGACCCCTCTCCTGCTGTCAGAGGACAACTGATGTGCTCATCTTGAGAGCCTCTAGGTTTGCCCCATAAAAAGCTGAGATCGGAGTGTCTTCAGCAGTAGCCTCTTGATTCTGGAATTTGCCTCTCCCCCTTATTCTGGCTGGCCTGACTCTTAACTTTCCAAGCATGGTGCTGCAAGGCTGTTGTATTCGTTCAGACTTCTGATGACTGGGTTATTTCCCTTTTCTTTTTAAAGGTTCTCCCCAGGGTGGATTTGATTTAAATCATTATTTAAATCACTAGTCAGGAAGACTCAATTTAATCATGGATTTCTACATACAAGTGCATTCTTGTTGGTTGTTATAACCTTAATACATATTCTTCACAACTCAGAGATAGATGTAGGTTTCATTTTTAGAAGGTACACACTATACATTTTTTTAAGTGATTTATTTTGAAAACTTTTCAGATTAGTTTTACAGCTGTATCAGAAAATGAATGATTGTTTGGTTATTTCATTTACCAAAGGTAATTGAAGCAGATATTTATGAAGTCATTGGGAGGTGAACTATCCCAATTCAACAGGTTAATCATTAATACTTGGAGGATTTTCTTGCCATGCTGTATTAGGAGGAAAACATCACCAGACAGACAGTTAAATTGTTTTATTTAAGTAAAACAACAACGATATATATTCTGGATTTTTTTTCTTCAACAGCAAACATATAATATTTTAATAAAACAAGCATATGAATTTTTGAATTTAGTTAAATATTCAAGTTTTTTAAAATCAGGTTTGTTTTTGTTAAAATTGTTTTTAACTAAAATAGTTAAATGAAATATTTAAAAAAAAAACCCAAAATTAAATCGACTGTCAGCCAGGTCAACATGAGAAACTTCAAATATTGGCTTCTGCAGCTAACTCGGTCATCTTCACCTTCATTTTCCTGTTTGTTCATAATCTGGAAAAGAAAAACAAGCTTTCCTGCTTTTCAGGTCCCAAACGATTTCTCAGTTTGGACTGAATTAGTCCAAGGGAAGAAAATATTCTTTCTACACTGGCAGAAGAATCTACTGCTTTTAAAAGTGAGATTATCACTTCAACGGTCTCTGAATCCAAGTGCTTAAGTGACTTCCACCAGTTCACTTGTGTGACTTTCTTTAAAACATCATCAGCAAACATATATTTCTTGAATGGTTCACCCTTAGCTCTGAAGTTTATTATAGTTGGCATTATGGAGGGATGATTGCTGGTTGTCCATGTCATAGCCAACTCCTCTTCTTCAGCAATTAAGGTTTGATCCTGGTACCAAGTATTGAGAATATTTGCAAGAAAATGAGCTGGAGATAGTGCTTGTCCCATTTGTTTTTTTAATGCTTGTAATTTAACTCTGTCATTGCATATTTCTCTTTTTAAGATCTCACTTAGTTCCTTCCAAATTTCAACAGCGTCAGCAATAAAACAGCTATTTCCCTGCATTTTGTTCAAGGCTACAGAAACAGGCTTCAGGGTACTCAGCATGTGTTCAACATTTCTCTTAAGCCCAATGTTGAGAACTTTGGCTGTGACGGTGCCATTTATTTTTTCATGATTTTGTTCACAAACTGTCATCAGATTGGGCCAGTTCTTGATATAGTGCTCAAAACAGTCCACTACTGAGTTCCATCGCACGTTTTGTGGGAGAGTTAGCTTGGTTCCTCACACTTTTTTCAGAGCAGCTGCTGCAAAGTGGTTGTTACGGAAGTATTTTGCAAATTCAACAACATTAGCCTTTATTTCTGGAACACTGAAGTCTTTTGCTAGGGGGTGCATCAAATGAGCACTGCAGTCCTTAAGAGAGATGTATGAAATAAAAAAGTTTACCAACCTGAAGATCCTGCATGTTCAGACATGTTCCTTTCATCATCTTCAGCGCAGCTTCCTCCTGAGAAGGAATGGTTCTCATGATGTTGTTTCATACGGGCAAGCAGGCCTTGCATTTGTTTGTTGCACTGTTTGCATTTTGCACGCATACCTGTCTTACCTGTAGAGGAACTTCATTAAAATATTCCCAAACTGGGTCTCTTTTACGGCTTGCTGCCATTATTGGTTTTCCCTTCTAGTGAGAGAATGATATGGTAGATCTCAAATCAATGAAGGCTACACTCAGAAAGACCTCAAGACTTCTGGAATATGCTGCTCAAACTGTTTCACTTTTGTTTCTACTGCCTGTCCCTCCCTTCTCACATTTATCTCCAGACTTCTTCTCCTTGTCTAGATCTATTCCGCCCCCAACAATCTTCTATTCATTGAACTTTTTGAAACTTTGCACTTTTAGAGAGAGGTAAGGGATTGACTCTGTGTACTCAAATGTGCAGAGGGACAATAGGGTTGAGGTCTGTTATTTCTCACCTCTATATATTATGTATTTAAAAACATTTTTGCTGTTAACAAGCATGTTATCTCTGGAGACACACATCCACAGTTTGAGAACTGCAAAACTAAGCATCTCTGATGGTATCTTCTAGGCCTGGTCTACACTACAAGTTTAGGTCGACTTTAGCCGCATTAAATCGAATTAAGCCTGGACACGTTCACACGACGAAGCCCTTTCTTTCGACTTAAAGGGCCCTTTAAACCGGTTTCTTTACTCCACCTCCGACAAGGGGATTAGCGATAAAATCGGCCTTAGGGGGTCGGAATTGGGTTAGTGTGGACGGAATTCGACGTTATTGGCCTCCGGGAGCTATCCCACAGTGCTTCATTGTGACCGCTCTGGACAGCACTCTCAACTCAGATGCAGTGGCCAGGTAGACAGGAAAAGCCCCACGAATGTTTGAATTTCATTTCCTGTTTGCTGAGCGTGGAGAGCAAAGGTGACCACGCAGAGCTCATCAGCACAGGTAACCATGATGGAGTCCCAGGATCGCAAAAGAGCTCCAGCATGGACAGAACGGGAGGTACGGGATCTGCTCGCCATATGGGGAGATGAATCAGTGCTGGCTGAACTCCGAAGCAGTAAACGAAATGGCAAAATATTAGAAAAGGTCTCCAAGGCCATGAAGGACAGAGGCCATAACAGGGACGCACAGCAGTGCCGCGTGAAAATTAAGGAACTAAGGCAAGCCTACCACAAAGCCAGAGAAGCAAACGGAAGGTCCGGGGCTGAGCCGCAAACATGCCGCTTCTACGCGGAGCTGCATGCCATTCTAGGGGGTGCAGCCACCACTACCCCAACCGTGTGCTATGAGTCCCTCACTGGAGAAACACACAGGGAAGCGGGTTTGGGGTACGAGGAAGATGAGGATGAAGACAATGTAAATAGCTCACAGCAGCAAGGAAGCGGAGAAACCGGTTTCCCCAACAGCCAGGATATGTTTATCACCCTGGACCTGGAACCAGTAACCCCCAAACTCACCAAAGACCCTGTGGGCACACAGGGGACCTCTGGTGAGTGTACCTTTGTAAATATTACACATGGTTTAAAAGCAAGCGTGTTTAATGATTAAT
>NW_020690137.1:0-6084 GCF_002925995.2 Terrapene triunguis
TTTCATTAAAACTAGAGATCTCAATTCCGGTCCCATTGAAGGTAAGGTTATAACTCCAAATAATCCCAGTGTTGGGACATCAGGACCATCATTTACAGGCTGAAGTTTCCTGTGTAATGTGTCAGTATTATCTTAAGTAAAGTATTTCTTGCCTTCCAAAGAAAAGTTGACAGCATATCGACGCAGGTTCAGTCTGCCTGCTTTATTCATTCCTTCAGGATATGTGCTACTCCTTAGGTATGCCAAAACATTTCCAATTTTCTTGTCAAATGGTTTCCCTGAGAATTGTTTACAAGAGAAAACAGTTACTTAAGTGCAATGTCAATCAAAAAAGAAAACACAAGCACATTTGCTTGAAGATAATGGGTTCTGAAAACAAATGAATAATTAATAATATATGGGGATATACCTATCTCATAGAACTGGAAGGGACCTTGAGTCCAGTCCCCTGCCTTCACTAGCAGCACCAAGTACTGTACCTGACAGTTTCCCCCCCCCCCCGTTTTTTTTTCCCCCTAAGATCCCTAAATGGCCCCCTTAAGGATTGGGCTCATAACCCTGGGTTTAGCAGACCAATGCTCAAACCACTGTGCTATCCCTCTCCCCCCCATGGGAACACATGGAAACATTCTACTTACTTTCCATTATGTGTGTTGTAGAGTTAATTTTTTAGTTGATGCAAGTTTTGTGGAGAAAATAGTTTTCTGAAACTGTGAAGAATCTGAAATAGAGAAACACCTATAACATACACATATCAGTATCACCTCATTCTCAGCTATGCCTTTAATCAATCATTTTACTGTAATTTAACTAATGAATCCTAAAATAATGTTAGTCCATTATCTAACAAATTAGATCCCACCACCTGAATTGTTTTTCACCAGCAAAATTACTTATACATCAGCCAAAGAAAATCAAAAGACCAGACACAGACCACACAGATAAACAATAGAGAAATGGGTAGCAATAAATAAATAAATCACCATGATTAAAGGCATGCAAACCATTTAAGAAATGACTATACAGTTATTTTAAAGATTCTTGATTAAACATGCAGTTAGCCAGGAAGACCATTAGTATTTGTGTACTTTTACCAGATTTGACCATTACTTGGGGTATGCTCAGTTATTGGGGCTACTTGTTTGGGTTTTTTCCCCCTGATAATTCTAATAATGTACTGCTTGTGTATAAAGCTGTTGTAAAGCACCCCTCTTTCACTACTAACAGTATTGCTGTAAAACCTTTATTTTTAAGGCACAACTCTTAACTCCTTTGTGCACAGTTCTACAGGTATTCTAAGCAAGATTCTTAGTAGAAGGTTAACAAATATTCTGTGAGAGAGAGATAGACCTTGCTAAAGGAGCTTGGTCTGAAAAAGAAAGCTTGCTCAGGTCTGTGCCTCAGTTTCCCTACTCCACAGCAACTAATCAACAATTAACATGTGATTATGGTCACATGCTGCCTGCATTTGTTCAACAATTTGTGACCAGCTTTGCACAATACTTTGGAGTACTCTCATTTATTAGGGTTACTCTTCTGGAGGGGGGGTGGTTGTGTAATTCTATCAATGTACTGCTATTGTGCCCAATTGAATGAGTCAAACAGCACTTTCAAGCTGACACCCTTATTTGTCCCAGATTTAGCATGTCCCTATCCCCACTCTTACATCACAATTGTACTGGTAGTAACCCATTTGATGCGCAAACCCCAGAGTATTTTTGGGCGCTACAGGGTTCTGTAGCTTAGGAAAAAGAAGCATTGCTGCAGAATAAATGTGGAAGATACAAACAGAAGAGTAAAGTTATTTATGGACTAATAGTGATAACTACTCAAAGGAGAGCCTAAACAAAAATAAGTGACATTATTAAAGGTTAATACCTGAGGTAGAAAAGGAAACAGAGAGGGAAAATGAGGGATCTCACCCACTCCAGGAAGCTTCAACCCGTGAGGCTTCCCAGCTGATGATCGTAGCTCAGAGTCTTGGAGTAGATGAAACCCCAGTGGAACTCAGGCAGAATTTGGGTCTATGCATGCTGTCACGGACTCACAGATCGTGCCCACTCTTGGCCCCGTGCGGTCTGTGTGGGGTGCCCCTTTCAGTGAGACAGCCCTTCTCGGGGGTCCACTCTCTCTCGGGGTCAGGCCCCTCCACCTCCTGGAGCTGCACCTCCCTCTGCCCAGCACACCCCAGTCTCTCTGCATCCAGGTGGGCTCTGCTTGCTCCCCCTCTCCAGCCCAGAGCCCCCCTGCTCCCAGCTGTCCCCGCCTCTGTCCATTGTCTTGACTCTAGGTAAAGAGGGTCGTAAACTGGGGCCTCCTCTGCTGCTTCTGTGCTCTGGCTGGAACCGGCTGGTTAGGTCAGTGGGTCCTCACTCTGCAGCCCATTGTCCTCCCACTGGCCAGAACCGGCTGGTTAGGTCAGTGGGTCCTCACTCTGCAGCCCATTGTCCTCCCACTGGCCAGAACCGGTTGGTTAGGTCACTGGGTCCTCACTCTGCAGCCCATTGTCCTCCCACTGGCCAGAACCGGCTGCGTCTCCTCAGCTGGGCCTCTGGGTCACCAGGTCGCAGGGGTATCCATTCTCCAGGCCATCGGCTGGGTCCCCAAGTCCTCTCTCCGGTCCTCTGCAAAACACACTCCCTCTCCCCTCACCTTGTTAAACCAGTAACACCCAGGGAAACTGAGTCCCACCCCCTCCACATGCAAACCATTGAAACTCCACAGAAAACAAGAAACCCCCCACTTCGTCACACATGCATCAGAAATGTTACTGGAGAGTCAGTATATGGTTTTGTAGAGAATATTGCTTGAAGGGAGGAGACTAGATTTGTTTATGGGTAAACTAATGACTCAAGGAATTTCTTTAGGATAGACAATAGGAGCTGGTCACTCTTACCTATGGCTGGTGTTACTTCAGGGTGCTGACAATAAAATTCGTCCGCTTCAGTATTTTGGATATCAATGCAAGTTTCACTACTAGAATTGGTCTAACTGATGAGCTGGGTGTGGATGAGGGTAAGGGAGTTGCCAGAAACTTGTCAGCAGGGATATAGGTGTGTCTCACACCTCCATTTAATACTGTATGCAAGTTTTTTCAAAGATCATTTTTTGTTCAAGCGGTGTGTGTGTGTGTGTGTGTCTTGCAGACTGGATACTGTGCCCTGATTCCCCAAGAAGACCGTTATTATCTGTGACTGCAGAGATCTTAACACAGCATTGAGCATAAAATGAGCTTTAACAATATGTTGTGACTACTTACATTAAAGAAATCCAGTCCACCTTGGTTTAGGAGAGAGACCACTGATTGACCAATAAGAATCGGTTGTTGCAAATCCCCATAGTGCAATTTTTTTTTCTTTTCCATTGTCAGTGCAGCTTTTATTTTGGTGAGTTTTGCACACAGATGCAGAAATGTGGACTTGCGCATCCAAAAGTTCTGCAGCCACTGGTTATGAGCCCAAGCCTTCATTGTTTCAGAAGATTTTTTGCCCTTGGGAAGGATGTAAGATGACACCATATAATACACTACACTGAATATTTGTGAATCAGCTTCTACACACAAGTCCAGCACACAGGCCTTGCTGTCTTTTCACTGCAGTCCTTGATCTTGGTGACAAATCTGTAGAGAATTACTGGAACCATAAACTCCCTGAACATTAAATCTCACCAAATGAGGGTCAATCCAGCCTCATCATTATATCTACTCATTATACTCCACACCCGTACATAGCCACTATATGAACTTCATACCCTCATATCTCAATGCCTGTACTTTGACCCATCACCCTTTTACCTCCAATCAGGGATATTGCAGATTATGTATTCCTTAGGCCACCTGATTTTAAACCAAACTTTGCACCATCGATAATCTGTACAGTATTCCCTGATAACCAGAAACTTCTATGCTCAAACTCTGTTCCCTTTTTTTTTTAACATCTTAATAAAAATTTTAAATCTGTTGAAACTGGTCTAGGTCTAGGCGAGAGAATGTCTCAGGGCTGCCCGGGGGGGGGCAAGTGGTGCAATTTGCCCCAGGCTCCGGGGGCCCCGCAGGGGCCGCCATGAATATGTCGGAGGCTCCCCCTGCATCCGTCTTCCCCCATCCCCCGGCGTCTCAGTGCGCCGTGTCCGGGAGCGGCCCTGGTGCACTGTAGCTAAGCAGCTGCTATACATACCATTAAAGCATTTAATGTTTTTAAATAATGTATTTAGTGTATTTTCAAATTATTACAAAGCAAAGCAATTTTTGGGGCCCCTTCCATAAAAAAAAGTTGCAATACTACAGTAACATGTATTTGGAAATGTAAAAAAAAAAAATAGTGAAATACATTCAAAAATTAATTTGTAATAATTTGAAAATACACTAAACACATTATTTAAAAACATTAAATGCTTTAATGGTATGTATACATTTGCAATTACATAATGGGCTGTTGCTGGGTGATGGTGATGGTTGGGATGGGGTCGGGGGGGGGGGGTGCCCGGACCCTTACCATGCCGCTTACCCCCTCTCCTGGAGCCTCAGCGTGCTGCGACCAGGAGCTGCCCCGGACAGCGTTGGAGCCACGGTGCTACAGTGCGCCAGGGCCGCTCCCGGACGCGGCACGCTGAGACACCAGGGGAAGACGGAGGCGGGGGCAGCCTCCGACATATTCGTGGGGGCCCCTGCGGAAAATTGCCCCACTTGACACCCCCCCCAGGCCCTGCAACACTTGTATAGGATAGAGAGGAGCTGCGGTGATTAAGCTTTGACAGGCTAGGAATTGGAGGCCTGTGCCTTTAAGACCCCAGTCCCAGGAACCCGCCCTCTGCTCCGAGGCTGACATGCAGCGTCCTGTGAGAAGAACAAAAACAGCCTCTGCCCCCCCCACACCCCTAGATTAGCGAGCACAGTGGGTGGCTCATCCCACGGGGTCACTGTCCCCCCCTCTCCCCCTCCCCTAAACGGGGGTTTTGTACCCGCACGGGGTCTGGCAGTGTCTCCCCGCCCCCGCTTAACCCCGGCTCTCACCCCCCACCACCGATTTTTCCCCTTCAGCCCCTCTTCTGCCGCTAGCTACAGTAGCTTGAACCCCCCAGGCCAGTAAAATTCTGCCCCCTGCTCAGACCCTGACAGCCCCCCGCTGCGATTTGCCCCCCTTAATCCTTTTAAACCCCCCCAAAGAGGAGGCAGCAAATCGTAAGTAGAAGTAAGGGCAGAGAGAGGGCAGTGGCTACAAGGAAGGTTACTGGGCATGCTCAGTTTGAGTGAGCATGCTCAGTACACCCAAGGTAGCAAAACGGGAGCGAGAGCACAGAAATCGCTGCGGACATCAACTCACACCCCGACCCCCTCAGCCCAAGGAGCAGCAACAATTCTTAAACCATGCTGACATCTCCGTGGCCCCAGAGCCTGACTCTCCTCTCCTCGGCACTGAGCGCGCACTCTTTGATCAGCCGCTCTCACCACCCGACCTGGCCACACTCACTTACAGTGAGAATGACATACCACAGCAGTCAGAGTTTTCCCCACCTGACTCTCCTCCACCACCAGAGCCACACCTATTTCAAGGCACAGTACCCCACAAGAACCAGCCTCAATTTCCCTGTTTTGTCCCCCCATGGGTAGGGCCCCAAATTTCATACCCTATGCAGTGGCCACAGTGTTACCCATGGTCTGCCTACGATGCCAATCATTCTCGCAGACCCACCACCAGACTGCAGACCCGGTCTGTGCCTCTATCTCCAGCTCCATCTACATCCAGAGTTCCTGAGCCCCCTCTCGAAGAAGTGGGCTATGAACTTTTCCCTGAATCATCCGATCATAATTCTGTCAGCTGCAGATGAAGCTCTCATGCCACCACCACCACAGAACATGGATGATTTTAAGCAATTCCAGGAACTTTTTAAGAGGGTGGCAATCAGCCAGGACATTCCATTAGAGGAAGTGCAGGAGACAACACTGAAAATCCTCCAACCCTCTGTGCCATCAAAGATCGCACTACCCATAAACGATGCCCTCCTGGAACCCGCTGACACTATATGGCAGACCCCTCCCTCCATCCCACCAACATGTAAAAGGGCTGAATGTAAATATTATGTACC
>NW_020690138.1:0-7812 GCF_002925995.2 Terrapene triunguis
TGATAACTACTCTCTGGGAATGGTTTTCCAACCAGTTTTGCACCCACCTTAGTTATAGTAGCTCCATTTAGGTTGCATTTCCCTAGGAGCCATCTGAATTGTTTCTGCTGGGAGAACTGCTTCTACCTCCTCACCTACTATGCACTACGCAACACTTCCTGTAGCTAGAACACGTTCAATTACACACAACTGCTCCTGATCCAGATCTCTTCGGAGAAGGCAGAACAGCTTCTTCCAGAGGAGGAGGAGATGGACCAGGCAGAACAGCATGTGTCTGCAGATGAGCAGGAAAATAGAGAAGAGAGATAGGGCTATAGCCAAAATTGACTACAATTTCCTTCTTCAGAGAGGTTACTTGGCCAGCTGGGAGGCTCCGTGTAACACTCTGCTTCAGTCAACAGTAAGTTAGACACAGGACTGGAAAAAACAATGAGAGTGACAGATAACAGAGGGGCATCTGATCTGCTGGTGGCCTCTCTCTTTGAAAGTGGCTCCTGCTACTAGGAGATCTGATCAGCACTTGTTGGATTGATCACATAGACCTGGGGCCTGATTATTTTGTTTGTAAATAAAGTGGACTCCTGTTTGCACCTAGTTTTGTAGGAGGCAACTGACATCACTCAGAAGATTATCTAATCGTGCCCACTCATAGTGGAAAGACACGGCAGAGGCCCCTGGAATAAAGAGGTTGTGATGGGTTGGATTTCTGATTGCCCTGCGGTTGTGGGTTCTGAGCCTCCTCTGTGGCACTGTCCACTTCTGTCTCTGTTGATGCTGCTGTCTCCACTTCCTCAGCCTGCTCTTCTCCACATCCTCCAACCAGATTCTTCCCCACGTGATGGCTCCAGTACACCTGCCGTAGCCACCCCAGCACCACATCCCAACCTGAAGGCAAACACAGCAACACACACATTTGTTCCCTCTCTTTATCGCAGAGAAGTTCCCCATTGAGTAGAATACAGTAGGCACTTGCTTAATTTGTACTAGGGACTAATGTCTTTGGAGAGTTACTAAATTCAGAGATTAACTAATACAAACCCTATGGATAAGGTGAACCTGCTGCTAAGAAAGGAACATTCTTCTGACTGCACATCCAAGACACACAGACAGTCCCGGGGGTTGTGTGTCAGCAGTCACCGTGTTAGACAGAGTCCAAGCATGGAAGATGTCAATCCAAGAGGTAGAAGTTTTGGAAACTGATCAGATTCTTATACTGTGCCCATCCCTGTAGTTTTCAAGCACCTAATTATAGTGTTTGTTACCTGCGTGAAGACTATAAACATATAACTGCCTGACAGGAATTTTTTTCTAGCTAGAACCACTTGTAAGAATTCAGGGTCCACTCCAGATTAGACCAGTGGGTCTCAACCTTTGTGGGCTCAGGATCCATTTGTAACTGTTTATGGCCTGTCACGACCCAGTAAATAGTCTGCGGGTGGAGGCCTTGGGGTGGTTTTGGGTGGCTCCTGCCTCCTGGTGGGTTGGGTCCTGCTGGCACTCACCTCACAGTGGTGGCTCCTACAGCGCCTGTGCTGTGGGGCTGGCTGGGCTTGGCTCTCCACTCTGGGTGGTGCAACCTTGGGGGTGCAGCACCACTCAGGTTGGCCTCCCCACCCCCCAACTCGACCGCATTTGTGTGAGTGGACTTGTGACATGGCTCAGGGGGTTGTCGGGCCACTCACTCAAGTTTGGCCTACCCAGACTGCAGTCATCATGACGGCTGGGCCAAGCCTGAGTGGTGCTGGGAGCCCAGAGGTTGCAGTGACTGTGGCAGGGAAGGGAGCCCAGCCGGCCCTGTGGGACAGGAGCTGCCATGTGACCTTTTGAAATATTCTGGTGATCCAATTTCGGGTCCCGACCCACATGCTGAAAAACTGTGGATTAGACAACCTGTCTTCTCACAAAGTCCCTTTCTAGCCAGCACCTCAAGACTTAACCCAGCGTGTGCAGACTTGGGTACATACACTTAGACACCTTAAATTCAGGCCACTTACATGGAGGGGCTGAAAATCCAACATCGGTGAGAAGGGTAGTGCAGAGGTGCTGAGAAGCAGCAGCACCCAATCAGAGCTCTTCTGCTAAGTCCCTTTCTGTGGATTTCGGTGCCAGAATCTGAACACACACATCTGGCAATATTACTTTCTGCCGTCGAGGAGTAATCCCAGCTCCCAGAGTGTGGCAGAGCGAAGGGGCAGGAGCACCTAGAACACGATACCCAGTTTTCAATGACCATCAAACGGTGCCGGCTCCTTTTGTCAACCCTTCCCATCAACCCACTGGGTCCTTCGTCCTTTCCCTCCCTTCCCCCGGCCCTTTCACTTGGCTTGGGAGACTTTTCAGGAGCATCTTCACATTTCCTGTTTGGTTCTTCTCAGCCTGAGGGTTAGATCCTCCTTTCTCTTCTCCAAACCGGGAAGGGCTGGAGGGAAAGGGCCTGCCTCCTTCATTCCCTCCATTGCCTGCTCTTCCCCTGCCGCCACCCTCCCACCCATGCCACTCTGCTGCTCCCCCCCCGCCGTATTTCCCCTTTTGCAGGGTAGCCTTCTTTATGGAACTGGGTTCTCCTTGCCCGCCCCCCAAACAATGTTCATGAAAATAGATTAGGAACGGTAAATAGAACTAACTTCAATTAATACAAAAGCAAGGTTCTTTTAGACCTAAACCTTGAGTTAAGCTAACATTTTTAAATTGCTCAGATCAGGGTGGTTTGATTGAAATGAAAGAGTTGTAAATCACCATGCACAAAACCTTGCTTTAAATCAATAATTTTATTTGTGTTTTGCATTTGCACTTTAGTCATTTTCCTAAAGAAAGGCTGACTTTCCTTGGTTAGGAACCATCAAATATATTTTGTAAATCAACAATCTGGTCATGAAATGTGGTGCTTTTTTTTGCTAACCAGGAGGATATATCCTTCCTCTGATACTAAATCCTTTTAGCTGGCAACAGCCAGGCAACAAATAGCCGAACATTTAACATATAACAGAAAGAGAAACCTCACTGACAGACACCCACATGGACGCTGTCTACATGCACGTGTAAACCAGCAGGGAGCTCTTACCGAAAAGTTCCCTCTTTAGCTAGTTGTCTCAGGGGAACGTTGACAATTTTCTGCTTCTGCTCCCCAATTAGATTCACAAACATATGCGTAGGTTACAAACAAGAGAAGAGCATTTCAATAATTAAAAACAGCAAACAGAAAACCTGACCCTGCCGGGGAGAGTTAACCCACACATTCAACTGGGATCTTGCTGTCAAAGAACTACAAAATGGAATTGCTGAAGAGAATAATGCACTCCCCCGAGTCTGTCCTTTTCCTACTAGGCAAAGAAGATCTTTCAATCTTACCTCACCAGAGCCAGACCATACGAAAGGACCAGTTCATGCGATTTCACGTTGCCAGACATACCCAGGCTATTACAGAGAATCAGACCTACAGTGCAATCCACAGCTAAAGGCAGTCTATGCCCATACCTAGATAGGGCCCTATGAAATCTGCGTTCGCGAGAACACAGACAGACTCCCGGAATGAAAACATGAATGCAGAATCCTGCGCCCCACAGCACTAGGACCACAGCGGCAGGCTGCATGGCTGAGCTAGGTGCAGCAGTACTTCAGAGCAGAGGCGTAGCGAGCGCCCTCCGTACCCTCCGACCGGAGGGGGCCCCGCAAGGAAGGGGGCCCCTAAAAGTGGCAAAATAAATACCGCATTCCAGTTTCTGCATTGTAAGGGGCCCCGCCCGGACATATGTTCGGAGGGGGCCACCGTTCGGAGGGGGCCACGTTCTTTGTTGCTACGGCCCTGCTTCAGAGAGTTGAGCTGCTCCGGATCTGGAGCTTCCTGATCTGCTGTGCAGAGTAGGGAGGGGTGGGCTGATGTCAGGGGGTCCCCCTCCCCTTGCCGGTGTACCCGATCTCCACTCAGCTGGGATGGGGGCAGGGCCGGTGCAAGGATATTTTGCGCCCTAGGCGAAACTTCCACCTTGCGCCTCCCCTCCCCCTTCCCCACCCTCTCCCCGGAGCATCGCTTATTATATATATACTATATTTATTTATAGTCAGTCTCAGCATGACTTATTTATATATATATAAATTTCTGGTATACCTGTGGAGAGAACAGAGAACAGCAGACAGAGAGCACATATACTGAGGTAAAAAACCATAGCCTACCTTCCACTCCCCTGCCAGAACCGGTGTACCATTCATAGGCCATGCCCTTTCAAACATAATTTTGAAGGGACTGAGCCCTAACTTGGCCTTTGGGAGAGCGCGAATGCGGAGCAAAACAAGGGGTAGAGCATTAGGCCACTTAAGGGAAGCCTCTTGGCAATCCTTTGAGAGGTGCCGCTTAAGTGTCTGATTTGTGCGTTCCACTACTTTACTAGCCTGCGGTCGCCATGGAGTGTGGAGCTTCCAGGGGATTTGCAGGGCATCCGATATTTTTTTGAACGACTTGGGATGTGAAGTGTGTTTTGTTGTCAGATTTTATTCACTGGGGGAGTCCGAAGCGGGGAATGATTTCCTTGACAAATTGTAGAGCCACCGTTTTGGCAGTGTTGTTACGGCATGGGAAAGCTTCAGGCCATTCGCTGAATTGATTCACCAAGACGAGAAGGTATTTGAATTCTTGGGTCTGGGGGAACTTAGTAAAGTTTATTTGCCAAACCAGTCCTGGGCCTGGGGTAGGTTCCAGAGTGGCTGGTGGCACTGACACGCCTGGTCGAGGGTTGTTTTTTTGGCAGACTAGACATTTAGCCTGTACCTGGGAGGCCAGGGGTTTAAGTCCAGAGGTTAGAAAATATTTACTTATAAGCTGGGTAAGAGCCTCCCTGCCAGCGTATAATTCTTTGTTTTTTTACCAGGGTCAGTTTTTAATGTTTTTTGTAGTCAGGAATTCCTGGACTTTGTGGTTTTAATGAAGCAAGTGTTTCTTCTTTTTTTTTTTTGAAACAGTGTGGTTTAGCATTATACAGGGGAGAGGTTACTAGCACATCACCCTGTAATGGTTTTGCTTTTTTTAGACAAATCCAAAGGCACAGTAGGTCTGTCAGTGGACAAGGGAGAGGTTACTAGCACTTCACCTTGTCTTTTTACAGTGAGAAGCATGGGTCCAGGTAGGCAGTTCTTGGCACTTCACAGCGGTGTTGGTGGTTAACAGGACTTGGAAAGGGCCTTTCCAGTGTGGAGCCAAAGCAGTTTTTTGTTGATGGACTTTACGTAGACTCAGTCTCCTTGTTTCAATGAATGGCAGGGCTGCTAGGGTCTTTGGTTAGCACTTCTTTTATTTGTGAGAAAAGAAACCTAACACATTTCATTAATGCTTGGCAGTGTTTTGCAGATTTGATAGTTGCTTGGGCACATTTAGGCCCCCCTTTTTTTGGTTGTTAGCCCAGCCTTAGCTGTGAACAATGTCCTTGGATGGGGCCAGCATTTTATTTTTGGACTGAGCTTGCTAGCTATATATATATATATTTTTTAGTTAACTTGTTTGGTTTTTTTTTTTTTTGTTTTTTTTTAAACTTACAAAGGAAACTTTTACTTTTTACTTATACACCTTTTTTAACAATGAACACATACACATTGCCATTATACACCCTTTCAGTAAAATAACTTTTATACAGAGCTTTGGAGCAACAAACCAGGACGAGCACACCCACTTTTGAGGAGTCCAACAAAGTTCAGGAGGCTCACAGTGGCTTTAAGGCAAGGGGTGAGACCCACAGCGGCAATTAACAAGTCATCCACATATTGCAGGAGGAGGACCCTGTCCTCATTGTCCCACTTTTCCAAGTCTTTGGCCGGGGCCTGGCCAAAAAGGGTGGGGGAATTTTTAAATCCCTGGGCCAACACTGTCCAGCAAAGCTGCTTTTTAACCCTCCTTTTGTTTTTCCACTGGCTTCACTTTGGGGCTTGCATGGCTGAGGGCTCAATTGCAAGGGTCATTATCCAGGCATTTTCTGGGGGTAAGGTGAGGGTTATTTCATCTTGGTTAGGGTGAAATGCAGGGTGGCACCTAAGCGACAAAGCAGGTTCCGTCCTAGTAGAAGTGTTGGACAATCGGGGAGGTAAACCAGTTTGTGAAATAGAGTTCTGTTTCCCAAAGCACATTCTGCTGGGGCATACACTGGGCACTTGGTTTCTTTTTCTGTGGCACCCATCACAGTGAGGGACTCTGACACAGGCAGCTGCAGGGGTTGGTTTACGGCGGTTCGTGCAGCTTCGGAGTCTATTAAAAAGTCTATGTCCAAATTTTCCACCCGCATTTTTACTTGGGGTTTCGGGGGCAGGATAGTCCGTCTTCCCTGACACCCCTATTCTTGATTCTCCGCTGCCATTATAGGGGTACCTTCCCTTTTGGGGCACTTATTTTTCCAATGTCCCTCCTTTCAGCATCTGGCACACTGGTTGCGACCCAGACGCCTTTCCTGTGAGCCAGGGCGCCCACGCCCACGTCCTTTTATTCCCCGGCCCTTTTCACCTTCCTGGAATTTTCCCCTGCCACCGGCCTGTACTGCTGCAACCATTATTTTCGCTTGCCTTTTTTTTTTTTTTAAGACATAACCTAATTACGCTCCACCTTAGACAGCAGGGTCCGCATAAGGACATTACAATCATCCCAGTCAGGCTTACAGCTAGCCAGGCACCCTTCAAAGACCGAGATAAACTTGCTTGGGTTCGTAGAGAATTCCACTGCCTGAGCCTTAAAGGCTGCTAGGTCCACCGGGTTAAAAGGCACATGGGTGTAAACCTGCATAGTAGTGGCCTGATTCCTATCTGAGCCATGTCTGGACACCACGGTCTCAGTGATCAACGGATAAAATTCCACCGAGGGGGCAATCTCTGGGACCTGAGACACCTTGTCTTTATATGGTGGGGGTGTGATAGCCGAAGGGGACACCGGACCTGCCATTACAGCTGTGGGGGGGTTCTGGGGACTAACAGTAGCTACTACCGAACCTGTCGGAGTCAAATTACACTTTTGCAAAATATCTAACCTATCTTTTAGCAACATAAACAACTGTACATACATATGTTTATTCCATTTACCCGTTCGCTGACAAAACAGATGCAATGGAAGGATCGTGTTATAATTAAGTGATCCTTCCGGTGGCCACCTTTCCTGGTCCTCTAGCTGATATTGAGGCCAGTCTACTGTGCAGAACCTTTTTAATTTACTTTTAGTTATTGGATTTGGGCCAAACACTTTCCAATTTGCTAGAATGCATTCTAAGGGTGTACACCTTGCCCTGCCTGCAGTACTTTGTCCCTGCCCTATACTCTAGGGAGACACTGGGCGTCCCCAGGTCAAGACAGATAAAGTCCCCACTGGACTGTTCCTACCTTATTCACAGGACCGGTTCCCCACCGTCGCCCGCAGCTGCTTCTCCACTGCTCGAGCGCATTGCACGGTTATGCCCTCCGGGGTCGACCAAACCACGTCTCCGCCGAGTCCCCCGGTAAAGTCACCGGTGCGCGCTGAGCGTCGGTCGTCGCCGCAATCTGTCAACCTCCGAGAGGGGTCCGGGCAAGGCTAAATTTCAGCCTCGAGCCCACCCAGGGACGCCAAGACTGTTGCCGGCACAGAGTGCTGGCCTGACACTTTGAAGGTTTGAGCTACTCTCTGTGGATCACTCCACTCAATGCCTGTTCATTCTAGGAAGCAAGCCGGCTAGACAGTAAAACATCAGAGGCTGCTCCGAATGCTACACTCAGTGTTTCCAAAATTAGTAGACTTTATGGTCAGAAGAGACCTTTAGAGCATCTAATCTAACCCCCTGCATATCATAGGCTTCCTGTAGAGTACAATAGTTA
>NW_020690139.1:0-2718 GCF_002925995.2 Terrapene triunguis
CAATCTCCCCCGCCTCGGTTACAGTTTTGGGCTTCCTATCTAGGATGTACCTTTCTATTTCCTCAGGAACACCCTCCAGAAACTGCTCCATTTTTACTAGGGAAAGCAGATCTTCCAGAGATTTAACATTTGCTCCTGATATCCAGGCATCACAATTTTTGTCAATGTGGTAGGCATGCCGGGTAAATGCCACGTTTGGTTTCCACCTTAGGGCTCTGAACCGCCGACGGGCATGCTCGGGTGTTAGCCCCATTCTGAGTCTGTCCTTGTTTTTAAAAAGTTCATAACTGTTCATGTGTTCCTTAGGCATTTCAGCCGCCACCTCTGCTAAGGGTCCACTGAGCTGCGGCCTCAGCTCTACCATGTACTGGTTTGGAGTGATGCTGTATCCAAGGCAGGCCCTTTCAAAATGTTCTAAGAAGGCCTCAGTATCATCGCCTGCCTTGTAGGTGGGGAATTTTCTGGGATGGGAAGTGGTACCTGGAGAGGAGTTGCTAGGATGGGCTGCTGCATCCTGCCTACCCCTTGCTACTTCCAGTTCATGCTTCCTTTCCTTTTCTCTCTCCTCCTTTTCTTTTTCTTTCAGCTCTATCTCTTTTTCTTTCAGCTCCATCTCTCTCTTGTGGGCCTCCTTTTTGTCTTTTTCCAGCTCCATAGTTTTCTTGTGGGCCTCCTCTTTGGCTTTCTCTTCTCTTTCTTTTAGCTCCATCTCTCTCTTGTGGGCCTCCTCTTTGGCTTTCTTTTTTCTTTCTCTCAGCTCCATAGCTCTCTTGTGGGCCTCCTCTTTGGCTTTTTCTTCTTTTGTAGTCATTTTCCTGTTTTCTTGTGCTGGGTCACACCCCTCTGCAGTTGACTGAAACTGGGATGCACTTAGCTCTGGCTGCTGCTGAGTTAACAGAGACTTTCTAACTAGCTACTTCCGAGGATGTAAAAAGAAAAAAAAAACAATTCAGCTTGTAAATTCCTTTTACCAGTCAAAGTTTGCTCATAAATTGAACCCTTCTCTTAACAAAGGCTCTTGTTAAGAAAACTTAACATCTCTGCCTTCAGGCAAGGAGAGATAAGATATGCATCTACCTTCAGCTCTGCTCTCCAAGCAGCTAGAAGGAAAAAAAATCTCTTACTGGCTTTTGGGGTTAAAATGATCCCACCTCTACCACCATGTCAAGGCTGTATCCCCACTTTGAACTTTAGGATACAAGTGTGGGGGACTGCATGAGGACTTCTAAGCTTAACTACCAGCTTAGTTTTGGTCCGCTGCCACCATTCCCTTCCCTGGGAAGCTTTCAGAAACCTTTCACCAATTCCCTGGTGAATACAGATCCAAACTTCTTGGATCTTAAAACAAGGAGAAATTGACCTTTCCCCCCTCCTTCCTTTCACCAACTCCTGGTGAATCCAGATCCAACTTCCTTGGATCTTAAAACAAGGAGAAATAGACCCTTCCCCCCTCCTTCCTTTCACCAACTCCTGGTGAATACAGATCCAACTTCCTTGGATCTAAAAACAGGGAAAAATCGATCAGGTTCTTAAAAAGAAGGCTTTTAATTAAAGAAAAAGGTAAAAATCATCTCTGTAAAATCAGTATGGAAAATAACTTTACAGGGTAATCAAACTTAAAGAGCTCAGACGACCCCCCTCTAGCCCAGGTTCAAAGTATAGCAAACAAAGATAAACACTCTAGTAAAAGGTACATTTACAAGTTGAGAAAAAGTAAAACTAAGACGCCTTGCCTGGCTTTTTACTTACAAGTTTGAAATATGAAAGACTTGTTTAGAAAGATGGGGAGAACCTGGATTGATGTCTGGTCCCTCTCAGTCCCAAGAACGAACAACAACTTAAACAAAGAGCACAAAACAAAAGCCTTTCCCCCCCCCCCAAGATTTGAAAGTATCTTGTCCCCTTATTGGTCCTTTGGCTCAGGTGTCAGCCAGGTTACCCGAGCTTCTTAACCCTTTACAGGTAAAAGGATTTTGGAGTCTCTGGCCAGGAGGCATTTTATAGTACTGTACACAGGAGAGCAGTTACCCTTCCCTTTATAGTTATGACACGCCCCCCAAATCACAGAGAATGTTGGATGTTCGGTTGTGATCTCTTCTTGAAGTACTAAGAGAAAACAGAGTTAATAAGACACATGTACCTTTAGACATACTACTGATTATATAAATCTAACGATGTTTCATTCCAAGAACAATTGTTAACCAGTTAACTCTGGGAAACTTTTCCGGGAGAGTGCATCAGCCACTTTGTTAGAAGCTCCCGAAATGTGTTGTATTTCAAAATCAAAATCTTGGAGCGCTAAACTCCACCGAAGAAGTTTTTTGTTATTTCCCTTGGCGGTATGAAACCACTGTAGCGCAGCATGATCTGTTTGGAAACGCCGTCCCCAAACATATGGGCGTAGCTTTTCCAGCGCGTACACAATGGCATAGCATTCCTTTTCGCTAATTGACCAGTGGCTTTCCCTCTCAGACAGTTTCTTGCTGAGAAACACGACAGAATGGAATTCTTGATCCGGTCCTTCCTGCATTAAAACTGCTCCCATGCCTCGCTCGGACACATCTGTGGTTACTAGGAACGGTTTGTCAAAGTCTGGGGCCCTTAGCACAGGGTCAGACATGAGTGTTGCTTTAAGCTGGTTAAAGGCCTTTTGACACTCATCAGTTCACCAAACTGCATTTGGCTGTTTCTTTCTGGTTAGGTCTGTCAGCGGGGCGG
>NW_020690140.1:0-9128 GCF_002925995.2 Terrapene triunguis
GGGGGGAGGGGAGGGAATAGAACTGGCTCTACCACATCCCAGGCAAGTGCTCTAACCGCTATGCTAACAGTTAAGGGAAGCACCACCAACTCCTTCTCTGGCACCACTGGTTTTGGGGAATGGGGCGGGGGGAGATTAAGTTACAGCTGAGGCACCTAAGTCCAGCAGAGGGCTGTGAATCCCAACTGCAGTTGCGCGCCTAACTCCCTTTAACAGGTTGGAGACAGACCAGTCCTTGCTTACAGACAGCCCCCCAACCGGAAGCAAATACTCACCAGCAACTACACACCACACAATAGAAAGAGTAACCCAGGAACCAACCCCTGCAACAAACCCCGTTGCCAGCTCTGTCCGCATATCTATTCAAGGGACACTATCATAGGACCTAATCACATCAGCCATACCATCAGGGGCTCGTTCACCTGCACGTCTACCAATGTGATATATGCCATCCTGTGCCAGCAATGCACATCTGCCATGTGCATTGGCCAAACCGGACAGTCCCTGCAAAAGAATAAACGGACACAAATAAGACATCAAGAATTGCAACATTCAAAAACCAGTAGGAGAGCACTTCAATCCCCCTGGACACTCAATAACAGACTTAAAAGTGGCAATTCTTCAACAAAAAAACTTCAAAAACAGACTTCAGCGAGAAACTGCAGAACTGGAATTAATCTGCAAAATCGACACCATCAAATTAGGCCTGAATAAAGACTGGGAGTGGATGGGTCAGTACAAAAAATAATTTCCCCTCTGTTGATATTCACCCCTTCTCGTCAACTGTTGGGAATGGGCCACATCCACCCTGATTGAATTGGCCTCATTAGCACTGACCCCCCCACACACTTGGTAAGGCAAGTCTCATTTTTTCATGTGCTGTGTGTTTATACCTGCTACTGTATTTTTCACTCCATGCATCTGATGAAGTGGGTTCTAGCCCATGAAATCTTATGCCCAAATGCATGTGTTAGTCTCTAAGGTGCCACAAGAACTCCTCATTGTTTTTACTGATACAGACTAACACGGCTACCCCTCTGAAACCTCTCCTCAGCATTTCCTAGGGCAGAGGTGGGCAAACTATGGCCCGCAGGCCACATCCAGCCTGCGGGACCTTCCTGCCCCTCCCTTGAGCTCCTGGCTGGCGAGGCTAGCCCCCGGCCCCTCCCCTGCTGTCCCCCCATCCTGCAGCCTCAGGTGCTTGGGTGGCTCCGGCCAGGTGGCGTGGCTGCCCGTCTTGCTGCTCAGAGTGGCATGGTAAGAGGAATGAAGGGTTCCAGGGGGAAGTCAGGAGACAGGAAGCAGGGGGTGGTTGGATAGACGTGGGAGTCTCTGGGGGAGGAGGGGTAGATAGGGGTTGGGAGGATGGATGGGGTAGTGGCAGTTAGGAGGCTAGGAAGTGGGAGGTGGTGGATGGGGGCAGGTGTCAGGCTGTTTGGGGAGGCACAACCTTCCCTACCCAGCCCTGCATAGTTTCGCAATGCCAATGTAGCCCTCAGGCCAAAAAGATTGTCCACCGCTGTCCTAAGGAGTAGGTGAGGCAGCTCTGCACTCAGTGTGCTGGTTTTTGCAGACCCCATCATCAAGCACCTAACTCTCCTCTACACATGCATCCTTACCTCTAGGGCAGCCCCACCTGCCCAGATGGGGAGTTGCAGGGGACGGCTCCTCTCACACCCCTCTGGTGGCCCCTTCTCAGCCGCAAGGGCCAGTCCCAGCCAGTGTCTTCTCCAGGTTCTCCCACTGGGCCTCCTGGGTCTCAGCTCATCACACAACAGTTCAGTCCCCTCCCAGGGGCAGCTCTGAACCAAAGTCCTTCCCCACCTCCTGGGTTTGACTTCAGTTCCCCCCCTTGTGAGGGCACTGGGTCCCCACGCTTCTCCCTCTGGGAGTCTGTGACAGGGTTGGTACTCACCACCCAGCGCCTCCTGCTGGTTGTTTCTGGGAATTAGCTCAGTCCAGTGGAGCGCCCTCTCCTGGTGGTGTCCCGCCCGCTGTCTCGCCCCTGGTTGGCATCTGAGCCCACGTTGCTCTCCAGCTTGCGGCATCCTCTTCAGGACCACTGCCCTCCAGCAGTGCCCCTCAGTCCATCCACACCCCCTTCTGTGTGTGTGTGTTTGTGTGTGTGTGTGATCAGCAGTCTTTCTATGCCCCAACCACAGTGTCCAAACACACACCCCAAAGTCTAATCCCTCTTGTCAGGGATCTGGCATAGTCTGTGATGACCACTCCCCACGGCCGATGGCTGGGTGTACTGCAAGGTGGGAAGGGGGGGACCCAGGCCCACACTCTACTCTGGGTCCCAGCCCAGGGACCCCCCTGGCAGCAGCCTTGCTGTCCTCCTTCTCTCCCCTCGTCAGTCCACTTCCCTGGGCCACTTCCCCTACGCCCCTTGCACCCACTAGGCCTTTCCTTCAGCTGGACTTGGCCGAACACAGTATCCCCGCAGTTATATGCATGTGCTGTACTCTCCATAATATTTGGGAAGGGTGAAAGATTCACTAAGGCATGGAACTCGGAGGTTCAACACCTGGAGGCTGAATTTGCACAGCCAGAGAGCAGGGCTATTAGAGGGGCCCAGCACGGGGCTGCAAGGATTGTGGCTGAAAGCTACCAGTAATGTCTGGTGCCCTTCAGGACAGGGCTGGTGCTACCATTAAGGCAAACTAGGCGGTTGCCTACGGCGCCAAGATCTGGGGGCGCCAAAAAGCGGTGCCCTCAATTTTTTTTTACAGTGTTCCTGGGCTGGGCTACCGGCGGCGCGCTGACATGTATGGCTCATACTCCCTCTCCCAGTGCAGCAGCCGCTCCACTTCTCCCCCCTCCCAGGCTTGTGGTGCTAATCAGCTGTTTGGCGCCACAAGCCTGGGAGGGGAGGAGAATTAGAGCGGGGGTGGCGTGCTCGGGGAGGAGGCGGAGCAGAGGTGAGCTGGGGTGGGGAGCTACCGCACGGCTCCCGGCGGGGGGAGCTGCCATGGGGGGGGCGCCTCAGGGCGGAGGGGGGGGTGATGAGCTGCATATGTCCTCCTATCATGCTCTGTAATCCTGTCTGGAGTTATGTGCACTGAGTGCTGCACTTCAGGATGCCTATAAGGCATGGTGAGGGGGGTTGAGTGCAGTGGATAAGGGTCGTAGTTTTCAGGGCTGGCTGGTGAATCTATGGGTGTTAGAGGCAGCTGGGGGCGGTAAGAACCCGGATGTTGGGGAAAGTGGGGTGGAGGAGACATGGGGACACAAGGGAAAGAGTTTTGGGACAAGGGCTGCAGGGGGGGCGAGCGCGGTAGTGCTCTGCCTGCATGGCGATGAGCGTCTGGATAGAGTCCACTTGACGCTCCATTATGCTAATCAGCTGATCCGTGCTTTGCTGCTGGTGCGCCGCATTTTCCTGGTGGATCCTCCTTTTGCTCTCCCTCCACTTCTGAGTCTTTTGATTCTCATTTAAAGAGTGTTGCATTACTTCTTACAGCATGTCTTCTTTGCTTTTACGCGGCCTCTTCCTGAGTCTTCGCAGTCTCTTGGCCGGTGATAACAAGGATGGCTGAGATCTCAAGGTTGCACCTGTAAAAGCAAAATGCAACACTGAACAGAGGCAGCATTATACACACCAGACAGAGCAATAATTCCCCCACACTTAAGGAGGGCAAGCACAGTCCACACAATACCATAATTTGCCTGTCCCAAAGCGAGCGCACATAACCCATTGGAGCCCCAGAATGGTGAGTAAGCAAAGGGGCAAGGGGGAATGATTGTTTCATGGCTGTACTGTCCTCTGGGTTTCTGTGCCTTGGGGAGAGCCAACAGCTGCAGGGGGCCCCTATACTGAACACTGTCCCCACATTTTCCACAGGCGTTCATCCTGGAAGGTATCTCGCTGCTGAGGGTGACCGGAGAAGCAAGGGTGGGTCTTCTACAAGAATGTGGCTTCTGCCCTGGCCCATATGCAGCTTGCCTGTGTACAGCAATGGTCCCCCCGCCCCTCATGCCACAGTGGCACGGAAATGTTAGCCTGACTGGGACAAGAACCACGCTGGCTCTCCCAAGAAACCTGCGCAGGCGCATTGCCCACTTTCTGAATGAGACTTTTGAGGAGATCACCAAGGCCGATTACTGCGATGTGAGAGAGCACACCAATGCCTTATTCCGCATCTAGGCCCCAAGAACCCTCACTGAAAACTTTGTTCCCCCCAAAAAAGCCGCTTACTGGGAACCTCCTCTGGTGCTTGTCCTTTCCCAAGCATCGGTCGCCATGACTGACTGCCTTCCTCCTGACTCGAGAAGAGCTCCTGGCTGCATGCCTCGAGGGATTCCGAGGTGTCTCCCCCCGCCCCAGCACCCTCGCTCCTGCTATCCTCCTCCTCCTCCCCCCACTCTGAAGTGTCCATGGTGGTCGTTGGAGTGGAGGTGGGGTCGCCCCCAAGTATCGCGTCAAGCTCTCTGTAGATATGGCAGGTCGTGGGGGCAGCACCGGAGCAGCTGTTTGCCTTGCGGGCTTTGTGGTAGGCATTCCGCAGCCCATTCACTTTAACCCGACACTGCATGGTGTCCCAGTCATGGCCCCTTTCCATCATGTCCCTTGATATCTGCCCAAATGTATCGTAATTCCTATGGCTGGAGCGCAGCTGGGACTGCACAGCTTCCTCCCCCCAAACACTGATGAGGTCCAGCACCTCGCCATTGCTCCATACTGGGGATCGCCTGGCGCGTGGAGACATGGTCACCTGGAAAGATGCGCTGAGAGCACTCCACGCCTGGCTGAGCAAACAGGAAGGGGATTTTCACAATTCCCAGAGAATTTAAAGGGCGGACCTGATGGTTGGTCACCTGAGGCCAGGGCAGTAGAGTTCGAACTGATGACCAGAGTGGCTAGAACAGGCATTGTGGGACACTTCTGGAGGCTGATCAGAGCGCATTAGGTGTCCACTCTGGCGCCGCGGTGCTCCAGTGGGAGCGGATCAAATGTTATTCCCCTCATGGAGGTGGAGTACCAGGAGCGCTCCAGCCGCCAAGTCAGAGCGCTCTACGTGCCTTACCAGTGTGGACGAGGAGTGAGGTTCAGCGCTCTAGGCGGCTTTATTGCGGTATAATGTGCAAGTGTAGCCAAGGCCTAAAACTCTTCCCTTATACTAGACATTTCTTGCCCAAGTTAATCATGGCACCCAACCAGCTGTTTTGTCAGGAATATCCATCCGTTGCTGCATCGGGGAATGGTCCAAGGCCAATGAAAATAGTTGATGGACTCATTCTATTCAATCTAGTGATCTTTGCATCACACCCAGAGTAACAGATTTTTTTCTCTTAGATACACATATGTCCCCCTATCCCCCAGTCACCATCATTTCTGATCACCTCATACTTTTTATGTCATCTATCCTCCCTGCACCCTGCAGAGGAAGGAAAGTCCCATTATCCCTATTTCACAGCCTGAGAACTGAGGTACACCTATGGGAGTTGGATGCCTGGGTGCTTTGGAAAATCCCACTAGACGCTAGATCCTTAAATACTTTGATCCCGAGTGACTTGTTGTTTCAGGTGACACAAGAAGTCCGGGATACAGCAGCAAAAGGAGCCTTGGCATTCACAGCCCCAAGTGAGCGCCCTGCCCCCTGAATGATCCTTCCTCGCTTCCTCGTGCCACTTTCTGAACCCACAGCCAGGTACATTGAGGTCTTGAAGTGAGAAAGTTTTCTGGGTCCCAAGGAGGGGGATATGCAAATGGGGGACAGGTTTCTGTTTAAATATCTCTCTCTCTTCCCCAGTTGCAAACCGGGAGTCAATCCTGAGCCTCCTGGGTCTGTGCAGTTACCAGCCAACCCCCCTGAGAACTCTCCCCTCCCATATCCAGGAAAAGGAGACTTTGGCTAACTGTAATTCTCCTTGCTGCGGCTTTGGAAGGTATTTTCTCACCGATCAATCTATTGAAGGGCGAGGGATTGTTCTCTGGGTGATGCTGCAATGGCTGCTATTTATAACATCGCTTCACTCTGGGGTCTCACACCTTTACCGGAACATGTGGTTCATGTGGCTCATTCTTCTCCCATTCACTTACATTCGCTCCTTGAATCTGCTGCTGATTTTTATTGTATTTACTATTTGCCTCTTTCCCCTTCTCCCCCAGGGCCCGCTCACAGGTGGTTCTGACCCAGTCGGGGCCAGCACTGAAGAAGCCCGGAGAGTCCCATACGCTGCAATGTGCCACCAGCGGGTTCACTCTTAGCAGCACCTGGATGGCCTGGTTCAGATGGGAGCCTGGGAAGGGGCTGGAGTGGCTGGTTGAGTATTATGATGAGTCAAAAAAACAGCATAAAGCCTCCTCCATCCAGGGCCGATTCACAGCCTCCAAGGACAGCACCAACTTCTATCTGCACATGAACAGCCTGAAGCCCGAGGACACCGCCGTGTATTACTGTGCGAGAGATGCATAGGGAGGGGCTCAGACAAAAACCTTCCTGGCAGCTTCAGAAGAATTTCTCTGCCTGGGGGCGCTAATGAGTCACAGACAGGAAAGAACCGTGTGATGGGAGCATCGGAGAGAAAGGGTCCAGGCAGGTCCTCGGATTATAGGTATTTGCAGACCAGGAGCATTTCTAAATGCACTTTATTCATTCACTCTGGAATTGCTCTGTACATTAGACATGGTCATGCAAAGAGTTCGTCTCACTCCCTTTTCTACTGCAAACACGCACATAAAAACCAGAAACACACACACACAAACACAGAGATGCATCAAAGTGCACATAAACACACTAAGACAGACACAGCATGAATATACACTCAAATAAACCCATTCTTACAAACCCAAATAAGTATACCAACATATATGAACGCATAAACACTCTCATACCGTCACACAAACACACAAACACAAACTTCGTTCTTGAAGCCCCCATACAAAAACCTATACACATCAACACACACAGATTCAATCACACAAGCACCCACACATACAAGTACCCACACTTTCAAGCACTCACAGATATATATGTATATATATAAGCAGAGTCAGGATGAGCTCTACCCTGACATCTGGTGGTGAATTATTGCGGGAGTGGGAAAGAACTTCAGGGGCTGATCTTGTTTGCATAGACACACCCACTTTGCCTAGCATAAGCCCATGGCAGCCCAAAATGGTCACTTTGGCTACTGTGGGATCCCCAGTTTCTCTGTTATTGGGGCAGGAGGAATAAAGTGTTGTTACCCTGATTATGTGACTCAAGGACAATGAAACTGTTTTATGACAGAGGGTCTCACCATCACCTAAGTAGCACTCGCTAAACAAGGGACATGGGTTCCACAACCCAGGGAATTAAGAGAGAATGTAAAAAGTAACAGAGGGTTCTGTAGCACCTTTAAGACTAACAGAAGTATTGGGAGTATAAGCTTTTGTGGGTAAGAACCTCACTTCTTCAGAGCTGCCTTGCATCTGAAGAAGTGAGGTTCTTACCTATGAAAGCTTATGCTCCCAATACTTTTGTTAGTCTTAAAGGTGCTACAGGACCCTCTATTGCTTCTTACAGCTTTAGATTAACATGGTTACTCCTCTGATAAGAGTGGATGGGGACAAGTATTTGTACCTGATGCTAAGGGCCTCTTTTGAGGGTCTGGAACACCAATTGCACTGTCTTCACTGTTGAATAGCAGAGCTAATTTTGATTCCATTGAAAATCTAGCTAGAGACTGCTGAGCTGAATTTGCTTTGGGCTAATGGTGAACCAGCACTGGGGTTCCTCTACTACAAGCTGAAATCACTAAAAGAGCTGAAATTGCTGAGCTGAGAACACTGAGTGCTGTGTTAACCAGTGGGGGAGCCTGAAGATATATCACTAAGTGGCTGGTGGAGTGGAGCAATTTGCAGGAATGGCTGGAGCGGCTCACGGGACAGCTGGAGGAGCGGAGCAGCTGGTGGAGTGGAGCTATTCATGGTGAAGGCTGCAGCAGAACTCCACGGAGAGGTGGGGCAGTTTGCCTTGGACCATGTAAGGTGCCCCTTAACACCCTGTGTGCCCCCCCCCTTTCCACCCAGGCTGGGGGGGGGGGGAACCCTCCAGATAAACATTTGAACTCTGGGGTGGCACTGACCAGGGACAGTGACTTTTGGGTTGTTGGACTTAAGACCCTCAGGGGGAAAAGGACACTGCCAAAACTTACTTGGAGGTGGGTCTTTTGCTCATGGTTTGTGTTATGAATCCTGTTTGTGGTGTTTCCCCAACATGATGCCACATTGTTTCCCTCCTTTATTAAAAGGATTTTGCTACACTCAGATTCCGTGCTTGCGAGAGGGGAAGTATTGCCTCCTAGAAGCACCCGGGGGGTGGTATGTAATTGTCCCAGGTCACTGGGTGGGGGCTCGAGCCGGTTTTGCATTGCGTTATTGAAACGGATTCCCTGGATAGTGAACCCGGTCCTTGTTGCTGCCAACTCACAGGGCCAGAAGGTTGTCCACACCCACACACACCCACACACCCACCCACACACACACACACACACACACACACCCCTCCTTCTGGGTGTGTTTAAGGTGAAAATATTGGAATGAAAAGACAGTCAAATTCTGCTCTCACTAAAACTGGCCCAAATGAAGAATCAATGCCCTGAACTAAATTCCAGTTTTATACCGAGTAACTGAGAACAGAATCTGACCTTTCACGGAGTGGGAAATATCCAACCAGTTTACAGCGATGGTCTCCTGCCCTCATCTACCCTTTACTGTGCTGTGCTGTATCCGGAGCCCTAGGACGAGTCATTCAGATCACTGGCAGCAGGAGTGTGTGTCTCTTATAAGGAAGGAAATATGCAAATGAGGGAGACAGTTTCCTATTTAAATCTGTGCCTCTCTCTGCAGACTGCACCTGGAGACACAATCCGCAGCCCCTGGGTCTGTGCAGTGACCAGCCAGTCCCCTGAGAATTTTCCCCTCCAGCACCCGGGAGAATGGGATTTTTGCTCCTTGTAATTTTTGCTGAAGCAGCTTTGGAAGGTATTTTCCTCCTCTGAATAACTGGCAGTGTCAAGAATATTGTGTTATCGCTGCTTTTTATATCGATATTTACAACCTGTTTTTATTCCCAGGTGTCCGGTCCCAGGTCCAGCTGGTGGAGTCCGGAGGGGATGTGAAAAAGCCCGGAGACTCT
>NW_020690141.1:0-2197 GCF_002925995.2 Terrapene triunguis
TAGAACTGGATATACATTGCATATACATTCAGGATTGTTTTGTACCCTAATAAAGAGCATGTTCCATTCAGAACACTTCAACTGGAAAGATATCCCTAAAACTAACTCACAAGCCACATCCTACTAGTTTTCTGTGTTTATGGCCCCAGCTCAGCCAGACTAAGAACTCTTTGCCCCCTTGCCCCCCCCCCCCCATGTACAGGTTATGCAAGTCCACCTGGAACCCTGCTCATCTCTAGACAACATAGGCCCAACCCTGTGGGCCAGCTGTTAAGTTACAAGCAGTAACACACCTTTATCCTTTTACAGACCCCGCCCCCTTTTACTCAGTCCTCACAGTATAGGGACCCCCATGCTAACATGGGCAGGGAGATTACAGGTTTCCCACAATGGCTGCTTTCTGCATAAGTATTCATTATCAGAGGTGTCATGTGCTCTGCAGTGTAGAGGATTAACAAGTCCACCACAGTGATGGTAATTTTTTTCACAAGGTTATAAAGCACTTCTTCCTGTTCAGAGTGAAGGGCTCTCCCCCGTATAGCACCACTGACACTAATGTATCATGTTAGATCATTTCCTAGTTTGACTACTCAATTACCCTCCATAAGGGCTATCAATAATGCAAAGCCAGGCCCACAATAATGTAAATTTACAGATCACCTAAAGCTATTCTTAATAAGTAAGATGACTTACTTTAGCACACATGCAGAGAAGTTCAATGAGATTCTTAATGTAGTTAGTATTAGGTTTTTCAATGAGGTTGAAGAAAGGCCATGAGATGTAGAACTGGCTGTTTGATCTCAGTTTGAACCAGAAGCCTTTAATGAAAGGAATACATTTGTTTCATCCAAAACTGGCACATCAGAAGCACTACATACAATTCAGCATACTGATTGCTAATATCTGCTGACATCTAGGCTACTGAACTGTTATTTCTTATTGCAACAGAAACCCTCACTGCAGCATTTAACTGAATTTGTAACCAGTTACTGGCATAGTTGGATCTAAACATAGTTTGGATCCATACATGTTTAATACTGGTAGACAACAATGTTTCATCCCAGCACGGGAGTTTAGGCTGCTACATAATTGTCTTTCTATAATTGCCTTGTTGGAGGAGAAAGGTAGGGTGTGTGTGTGTGTGTGTGTCAGGTGTGTGGAGAAAGGGGAGGGTGTTTGAGGAGGGTTGTACGATGGAGGGGGATCTGTTAACCATGCCTGTGTCAATGGGTTAGCCAGTCCTCTTTCCTCCTAGCTCTCTGCCCATCTGATCCCAGAATGCACTTCTCATACATCAGAGTTTAAGGCCAGAAGGAGCCATGAGATCATCTCTAGTCTAATGTCCTGCATATCACAGGCCATTATATTTCACCCAGATACCCCTATATTGAGCTCAATGACTTCAGTTGGACTAAAGCATTTCAGTGATCAGAAGACTAAACTGTTGTGTGCCACAGGCAGAGAGGCCAGAGGCCCCTGCCATGGCAGGGAATGGATTAGGACAAATATGCCCAGATGACCCTAGCAGGTGGAGCCGCATTCCATGCTGCAGAGGAAGGCGAAAGCCCACGAGGTCCCTGCCAGTCTGACCTGGGGGGAAAACTTCCTTCCTGACCCCAAATCTAGAGCTCAGTCTGACCCCAGAGCATGCCAAGCATCTAAGAAAGAGGATTCACTGTGCCAACTCAGAACATTAGTTCACCCTCAGCACCCAGTCCAGTGTCTGTCTCTAGCTGTGGCTAATCTTTGATGCTTCAGAGGAAGGTGAAAAATCCTCCCCCTCCCCAGAATATATCTGACCAATTGTGCCTGGGGCAGGCGGGCATCCATCCTAAACCCTGCAGAAGTCCTGAAGTATGAGATTTGATTACACTGCTCTACAGCCAAAATGCTTCTGAAATAAATGTAGTCAAACTTTACTAATTCTGGGTCACTGAGAACGAAAATGATGCTTAAAATTGTTGATTGGCTCTAGTTCTCAAGATCTGCTATTGGGTCAGTATATACGACCCTTGACTTGGGAATGGCAGAGGATAAGTGAGTTATAAAGGGAAGGGATCTCAATTTAAACCAGAAATGACTAAAATACATCTTTGACTGGATCTATGAATAAATCTATGACTGGGTTTGGACAGTACTTGCTTTTTTAGGCAAAACAATGAATGATGCAATCTGAAGCTGGTATTGCGTCATACAT
>NW_020690141.1:2207-3049 GCF_002925995.2 Terrapene triunguis
CATCAAAATACATAATAAATAGCACATTTTATCTCTGAAGCAGACGACTTCTCAAAAATTGTAGACCAGTGTTATTGGAGTTATGTATTTACAGTTGCTATATGTGAAACAGAGTCCTTATATCTAGCTGCAAACACCCACAAACTGTAAGCTTATGAGTATACTACAAGCTACTATCTCTTGGCTCACAACGATATAAATTACAATTATAAAATTACCCTTGGCGTAATAACATCATTGTCACATTTAAACCACTTGGCTCTCAAAAAGCAGTGTTGTTAATAATGTGAAATAAATATCTATATACAGATGTCACATTGCTGATCTTCCTGCAATCTGGTCAACAAAAATTCCTCCAAAATAGTCACTAAGGAAACTGACTAACATAGCCATTTGTCACTCTGACAGGTTTCAGAGTAGCAGCCGTGTTAGTCTGTATCCGCAAAAAGAACAGGAGTACTTGTGGCACCTTAGAGACTAACAAATTTATTAGAGCATAAGCTTTCGTGGGCTACAGCCCACTTCTTCGGATACATATAGAATGGAACATTTATTGAGGAGATATATATACACACATACAGAGAGCATGAACAGGTGGGAGTTGTCTTACCAACTCTGAGAGGCCAATTAAGTAAGAGGAAAAAAAACTTTTGAAGTGATAATCAAGATAGCCCAGTACAGACAGTTTGATAAGAAGTGTGAGAATACTTACAAGGGGAGATAGATTCAATGCCAACTAAAACCTCTCCAGCGCATCATCAAAGATCTACAACCGATCCTGAAAGATGATCCCTCACTCTCACAGATCTTGGGAGACAGACCTGTCCTCGCTTACAGACAAC
>NW_020690142.1:0-7129 GCF_002925995.2 Terrapene triunguis
TTTGCCGTTCTTCAAGGCTTATGATTAGGGAGCAACACATTCCTACAGGTAAGCTGTTCAAATGTTTAATTACCACTCACTGTTGAAAATTTGTGCTTTCTTTCTAGTCTGAATTTGTCTAGTTTCAGTGTCCAACCATTGGCTCCCATTATGCATTTTTCTGCCAGAGTAAACACCTTTCTGCTATCAAAAATCTCATCCCCCTGTAGGTACCTACAGACTGTGATAAAGTACCCTTCTCCTGGATGAACTAAATAGATTAAGCTATTTTTAGGAAGAAAAGTGGGAGAAATTATAGCAGTTTTGAAAGCAAAAGAGAAATAGGACAAGAACAAAGTACAATATCAGGGCCCCCGTGGGGGACAATTGCATCTTCTGTTCCCTGGATTCGGGATGATAATACAAAGGCTTCAGAATGGGCTGCCAAAGATGACACTGAGGAGGAAGATACACCATTTGCCTTTGGTTACTGTCCAAAGTTAGGCAGTAGGGTTGCCAGGTGTCTGGTTTTCGACCAGAACACCCGGTCAAAAAGAGACCCTGGCGGCTCCGGTCAGCACTGCTGACCGGGCTGTTAAAAGTCCAGTTGGCGCAGAGTTGGCAGGCTCCCAGAAAGAAATGTAAGAACATAAGAAAGGCCATACTGGGTCAGACCAAAGGTTCATCCAGCCCAGTATCCTGTCTACCAATAGTGGTCAATGCCAGGTGCCCCAGAGGGAGTGAACCTAACAGGTAATAATCAAGTGATCTCTCTCCTGCCATCCATCTCCACTCTCTGACAGACAGAGGCTAGGGACACCATTCCTTACCCATCCTGGCTAATAGCCATTAATGGACTTAACCTCCATGAATTTATCTAGTTCTCTTTTAAACCCTGTTATAGTCCTAGCCTTTACAACCTCCTCAGGCAAGGAGTTCCACAGGTTGACTGTGCGCTTTGTGAAGAAGAACTTCGTTTTATTTGTTTTAAACCTGCTGCCCATTAATTTAATTTGGTGGCCCCTAGTTCTTATATTATGGGAACAAGTAAATAACTTTTCCTTATTCACTTTCTCCACACCACTCATGATTTTATATACCTCTCTCATATCCCCCCTTAGTCTCCTTTTTTCCAAGCTGAAAAGTCCTAGCCTCTTTAATCTCTCCTCATATGGGACCTGTTCCAAACCCCTAATCATTTTAGTTGCCCTTCTCTGAACCTTTTCTAACGCCAGTATATCTTTTTTGAGATGAGGAGACCACATCTAATATGCAGTATTCAAGATGTGGGTGTATCACGGATTTATATAAGGGCAACGAGATATTCTCTGTCTTATTCTCTATCCCTTTTATAATGATTCCTAACATCCAGGAAATCAGCTGTTGCCACCAGCTAATTAAACAACACGTGCACAACCCTCTTAAGACACAAAAATTCAATTCTGTTCTTAAAAAAGGTAAATTTTATTAATAAAAAAAAAAGAAAGAAAATACATTTGGGGACTCAGGCTATTGCTAGATTTTAAAAGAGCAACTACAAGAATTAAGCACCAAGAATAGCTTTCTGGAGGTCCAGCTTAAAGGTTACAAGCAAAACAAAAGCACCGGGGGTTAGCACAGAGGAATCCACAAGCCATAACGAAATAAAAGGGATAAACCTAATCGCGTCTTCCTAGACATTTCCTGATCTACTTACATATCTGTGGTTTTAAATAAGTAGTTTCTAGGTATGATACTGATGATTTTTCATACCTGGCCCAAGCTTCTTACAGCACAGTTCTGCCCTGTCCACGTCTCCCCGGGAGAACAACAACAGACAGACAAAAGGGGAGTCTTGTTTCAAGTTTAAGAAGTTCTAGCCTTCCCATAAACTCTTTTGGCCAGATGCCCTCTCACTTCCTTTTACCTATGCATAGCAGTGAGACTTTTTAACCCTTTATAGGTAGAGCAATTAGAGAACAGCTACTAAGAGGGATTTTATAGCTACTGGCTGGCTGGGTGTCCATAAAAGGGAGCTAACCCCCGCCTCTTCATTTATCACAGCACATAACACAGGGTTTGGCTTCCTCCCCAAGAGCAAAGGAAACATTTTGACTTTTTCGGTAAAAAATGAATTTTTGTCTTAAAATTTCCTTTAATTTTATTTTTTTAAATAAAAAATGTTTAAATATTGTCAAAATCAAAAAGAATGGATTGGATTTTGTTGAAACAAAACATTCTGACTGACTTGAAACAAAATTTTTGATTCAATTAAAATGTCAAAAAAATTGTTTTTGGTTTGATGCAAAGCAACCCCCTCCCCATTTCTTGAATTCCCAGCAAACTGAAAAATCCATCATTCACTCAGTTCTGCTCACAACAGACCCAAATTCACTCACCCAGCAGCCCATAGCGGGGCTCCATCCTGTAAGCTCTTGTTTTTCTTACTGGTGCTAGGAATGCAGTATTTGAAAATCAATATATTTTCAACAAGCCACTGAGGCAGCAGTCACATACAATTGCTCATTTGTACAGGAGTTGTAAGTCTATTTTTTCATTGATAAAGAAGTCATGTATAGTTGTTCATTTTCATTTGAATCGATCCCAGTCCCGCAATGTAATTTACTCTATGATTAAGTGTTCTTTAACTAGATTTATTCAAGACAGCTAGCTGGTCTTATCTTTAACAGTCCACGCCATCAGGATGTATTTCTTAGCCAATGTTACCAATAGTAAAAGCAACTCTGCATATTGTCTGTACAGTAACAGTCCTGGAATAATGCCTGGGGTCTTTCTCTTGAACATCGTACACGGGGGTTCACAAATTTCATTTGCAATGAAGCACTATCACAGCGCGGGGAGGAGACGTGTTGCTGCTTCACATTAATCACAGCCAGATAGTTGTGTCTTACATACCTCATTGTCTACTTCTTATGAAATAGCTACAGCTGGTCAGAAAACGTTTGGAGTTTCTTCATGGAAAATTTTGACTTAATCAAAACACTCGAATCCCAGAAAACCAAAAAATGTTGGCAGAAAACTGACACAAAACAGAAAAATGTCAGTTGAAAAGAAAAACAAACAAAAAGGGGGGTTGGTTTTCTAATCATAATTAGGACTGTTGATTAATCGCAGTTAACTCACTCAAAAAAATTATCTGCAATTAAAATAATTAATCGCGATTAATAACACTTTTAAACAATAGAATACCAATTGAAATGTATTAAATATTTTTGGATGTTTTTCTACATTAGCAAATATATTGATTTCTATTAGAACACACAATACAACGTGTACAGTGCTCACTTTATATTATTTTTATTACAAATATTTGCACTGTAAAATGATAAACAAAAGAAATAGTATTTTTCAATTCACCTTATACAAGTACTATAGTGCAATCTCTATCGTGAAAGTGTAACTTACAAATGTAGATTTTTTTTTGTACTCAAAAACAAAACAATGTAAAACTTTAGAGCCTTCAAGTCCACTCAGTCCTACTTCTTGTTCAGCCAATCGCTAAGACAAACAAGTTTGTTTACATTTACGGGAGATAATGCTGCCTGCTTCTTATTTACAGTGTCACCTGAAAGTGAGAACAGGTGTTCGCATGACACTTTTGTAGCCAGCATTGCAAGGTATTTACGTGCCAGATATGTTAAACATTTATATGCCCCTTCATGCTTCAGCCACCATTCCAGAGGACATGCTTCCATGCTGATTATGTTTGTTAAAAAAATAGTGCATTAATTACATTTGTGACTGAACTCTTTGGGGGAGAATTGTATGTCCTCTGCTCTGTTTTGCCCGCATTCTGCCATATATCTAATGCAATCTCAGATGATGACCCAACACATGTTGTTTGATTTACGAACACTGTCACTGCAGATCTGACAAAATGCAAAGAAGGTACCAATGTGAGATTTCTAAAAATAGCTACAGCACTCGACCCAAGGTTTAAGAATCTGAAGTGCTGTCCAAAATCTGAGAAGGACGAGGTGTGGAGCATGCTTTCAGAAGTCTTAAAAGTGCAGCACTCAGATGGGGAAACTACAGAACCTGTATGATGTTATTGACACAAACTGGGACCATATAGCTCATTGTTGCAACCAAGGTCCTGTAGTGGCACCAAATCTTGTATAAAGGGGGTCAAATAAGGTGTCTACGACAAGGTTATGGTTTGCTGGTTATGATTATGCTATCTGGGTGCATGTATCATTTTTGTATTTAAAGTTATAAGTATTGGCTCTATACTGTCTGTATTTCAAACTTGTGCTATGCTTCTGGGTGACAACCCAGACAGCTTGGCATCAGCACTGCCTAGCCTGCTTGATGGCTCATTAAAGACCATCAGCTATACAACTGACCCATTGAAAGAAGGCAGATACACCTTGTGACTCAGGTAAGTATGCAGGGACATGCCTATGGACAGAACTCTAAGGTTTTTTCTTGCCATGTGCTGGAATGGTTGTCTTTCGAACAAAGAAAGAAAGGCCACATGACAAGAGATTATAAAAAGCTGCTGCAACTCCTCCATCTTGTCTTCAATCCTGCTTCATACCTCTGGAGGGACTTTGCTACAAACAGAAGCTCTGAACAAAGGTCTGAATGACCCATCCCAGCTGTGGATGTACTCCAGAGACTTGATTTGAATCTGCAGTTTATTCTATCACTGCTACAAGCCTGAACCAAGAACTTTGCCATTACTGTATGTAATTGATTCCATTTAACCAATTTTAGCTCTCATCTATATCTTTTTCCTTTTATGAATAAACCTTTAGATTCTAAAGGATTGGCAACAGCGTGATTTGTGGGTAAGATCTGATTTGTATATTGATCTGGGTCTGGGGCTTTGTCCTTTGGTATTGGGAGAACCTTTTTTCTTTTACTGGGGTATTGGTTTTCATAACCATTCATCCCCATAATGAGTGGCACTGGTGGCGATACTGGGAAACTGGAGTGTCTAAGGGAATTGCTTGTGTGACTTGTGGTTAGAAAACCAAAGTCCTCTCTGTTTGGCTGGTTTGGTTTGCCTTATTAGTAAGCTATTTGAATTGGCATTCTCAGAAGTGTCCCACCAAGGGCAGCATCATTACAACCCGAACCACCAGAAAAGAAAATCAACCTTCTGTTGGTGGCATCTGACTCAGATGATGAAAATGAACATGCATTGGTCCACTCAGCTTTGGATCGTTATCGAACAGAACCCATCATCAGCATGGATGCATGTCCTCTGGAATGGTGGTTGAAGCATGAAGGGACATATGAATCTTTAGTGCATCTGGTATGTAAATATCTTGCGACGCTGGTTACAACAGTGCCATGTGAACGCCTGTTCTCACTTTCAGGTGACATTGTAAACAAGAAATGGACAGCATTATCTCCTGCAAATGTCACCAAACCTGTTTGTCTAAGTGATTGGCTGAAGTAGGACTGAGAGGACTTGTAGGCTCTAAAGCAGTGGTTTTCAAACTTTTTTTCTGGAGACCCAGTTGAAGAAAATTGTTAATGCCCGTGACCCAACAGAGCTGGGGATGAGGGGTTTGGGGTGTGGGAGAGGCTCAGGGCTGGGGCAGAGGGTTGGGGTGCAGGGGTGAGGGCTGCGGGGTGGGGCCGGGAATGAGTGGTTCAGGGTGTGGGAGGGGGCTCTGGGCTGGGGCAGGGGGTTGGGGTGTAGGAGGGGGTCAGGTATCAGGACTGGGAGTGCAGGCTCTGGGGTGGGGCCAGGGATGAGGGGTTTGGGGTGCAGGAGGGGGCTCTCGGTTGGGGGGGGGCTCAGGGCTGGGGCAGGGGGTTGGGGTGCAGGGTTGGGGCATGGGCTTACCTCAGGCAGCTCCCGGTCAGCAGCGCAGCGGGCATGCTAAGGGAGGTTTCCTGCCTGTCCTGGCACCGCAGACCGCACTGCACCCTGGAAGCAGCCAGCAGCAGGTCCAGCTCCTAAGCAGAGGCTCTCACCCGCAGGCACCGACCCCCCCCCCAAGATCCCATTGTCTGGTTCGCGGCCAATGGGAGTGCGGAGCCAGTGCTCAGGTTGGGGGTAGCGCACGGAGCCCCGTGGCCCCCCTGCCTAGGAGCCAGACCTGCTGCTGGCTGCTTCTGGGGCACAGTGCAGTGTCAGAATAGGTAGAAACTAGCCTGCTTTAGCTGGGCAACACCACCGACAGGACTTTTAATGGCCCGGCCGGCGGTGCTGACCAGAGCCGCCGCGACCCAGTGCCTTCCATTCTACGAACCAGTACTGGGTCGTGACCCACAGTTTGGAAACGACTGCTCTAAAGTTTTACATTATTTTATTTTTGAATGCAGTTTTTTTTTGGTATATAATTCAACATTTGTAAGTTCAACTTTCATGATAAAGAGATTGCACTACAGTACTTATATTAGGTGAATTGAAAATACTATTTCTTTTGCTTTTTATGGTGTAAATATTTGTAATCAGAAATAAATATAAAGTGAGCACTGTATACTTTGTATTCTGTGTTGTAATTGAAATCAATTTATGTGAAAATGTAGAAAACATCCAAAAATATTTAAATAAATGGTATTCTATTATTAACAGTGCAATTAATCGTGATTAATTTCTTTCATCGTTTGACAGCCCTAATAATAATAAAACAAAATTGAGAATATTCAAGGAAAACAGACACTTTCTGCAAAAAATTGTAATTTCATGAATTCCCCCACCAGTTTTCTGTAGAAATTTTTTTGACAGAAAATGTTCAACCAGCCCTAGAAGCACTGCTCCTCATCCAACACACAGCAGTTTCTTTGCATGTTCACTTTCCAACTGCATAGAGCCACAGTGGGTATGTCTACATTGGAATAAAAGACCTGCAGCATGGCCACAGCTGGCCTGGGTCAGGTGATTCGGGCTCAAAGGGCTAAAAAAGCTGTGTAGACATTAGGGCTTGGGCTGGAGCCTGGGCTCAGGGATCCTTGCCCATAAATGTGGTATAAGTGACAATTTATCAATTAAGTCCAGTTTGTCTAGGTGGCCAGATAGACTGGAGAGTCCAAGGGGACTGTCTGTGACTCCATAGTAAGACTGTTATAGTGACCCAGCAGTTCATATTTGCTACTCGCTTGGTGAAACTAACACTGGTCTACAATTTTTGAGAAGTCGTCTGCTTCAGAGATAAAATGTGCTATTTATTATGTATTTTGATGTGCT
>NW_020690143.1:0-1014 GCF_002925995.2 Terrapene triunguis
ACTTTAACAAATACATGTGTGGAAAGCGGAATCCCAAAATTAGGGGGAAGAATAAAATCAAATACACTTACCGTGGTGCTTAAGGGGAGAGGGTTGGCTGGTGGGGGACCCGTCTTCCAGAACGTTTATATCAGCGTAGATAATTTCCTCAGTCATGGTCCAGACAGCAAAAGGCGGCAGCACCCAGCCAGGGACGCTGTGTGGAAGGGCAGCCGCTGAGATGTACGTGCAATCCAAGGCGAGCGGTGCCTCCAAAATCAGGAAGTAGCACCTGTCAGGGGCTGATGAATTTCCTTCCTATCTCAGCGCTGGGGTTTTCCTTCATTAGCAGGTCTCACATCCTTACCCAAGAGCAATTGACACCAGAGGCAGGGGCAGTCCAAGCACCTCTGGGGCGCTGACAGAAAGCCGTCCTGTTGGGCAACGAGCCCCCGACATGAGAAATTCTGCCTTCAAAATGGCCGTGACAATAAAGCGTTCAACGGTTCAGTGGCGGTTTCCTGCTGGGGTCGGCCATCTTGAATCCAGACACGTTGCCCTTTCTTTCCCAACGGGTTTGGGATGGCCAGGCCCATGCGTCGACGCTCCCATGTCTACACAACTGGTGCGGTCGATGGACGCTGGGCGTGAATCCCCCTTTCACGGGAGCGGCTGCTCTGCTGCAGCGAGGTGAACTTGAGTGTGAGTCACAGCCGTGTAGAAGCAGGTGTTAAGTCACCGGGTTCCCACAAGCAGCGGGGGCTGAGTTTTGAGGGGTCCTTCTCGCCTTTATACGCCCCCGAGGGCCCTGCAGCCGTCCCCGCTCATGTCAGCATTGTGACAGGCGACTCGATGGCCACCCAAAAACAGCGGGGGTGGAAGTTCAAGTTAAGTTTCTGTTACACCCAACCCAGCCACTGCTCTGCTGCCGCTGGGCCAAAGTGTGGCTTGGAAGTGAAGAGGCCAACGACTGGGCCTGTCCTGTGGGGAGAACAATGGTTATTTCATTCCCCCCCCCCCCCCCCCCCCCCCCCC
>NW_020690143.1:1114-5551 GCF_002925995.2 Terrapene triunguis
CCCCCCCCCCCCCCGAGCCCCTGGCACTTGGCGCTCCCCAGAAACGAGCCGGGCCCCTGCCTCCCAGCACTAGCCATGTACGCTCAGCTCTGAGACACCAAGTGAGGGTCGCCCACAGGCCCAGGCAAGAGGAAGGATGAGGGTAACACTAACAGGTTCCCACGGTTGTTCAGTGTATGTGTGAAGGTCGTTGCTTATGCAGATGACAGCCCAGTGAGCTGTTAGGAGGGCTTAGAATGAGGCATGGGTGGCGACCTGGTGACGGGGTTTGGCAACCATGCCCCAGGCATAAGGGGCAGCATGGGAGATGGTATATTCGGGGCCACTCACCTCCCTGCTAACTGTGTCAGTGTCCCAAATTTAGCCAGCTGTGGGAGCGGCTCATGTTCACAGCTACAGGCCTCGGCAAACCCCTTCTCTGCTCAGCGACTGGACCTGCCCGCACCCGTGTGCTGCTGGAGATCCCTCCGCAGCTTTCGAGGAGAGGGGAGCGTGGACGAAACGAGCAAGACAAGACAAGAAGGGTTGAAAGGCAGGAAGGAGAGAGAGCAAAGAAGACTTCAGACTCATTGATGAGCCGCTGTTCCGTTTCCAGCCTGCAGGGGAGGCCCAGTTTGCGACAAGCGTGCTTGGGAAAGGGGTGCCCCAGAAATGGGAGTGTCCCGGAACAAGAAGACCTCTGGGGCGCAGCACAAGGTCATCAATCCATGCAGACCGCGTTCGCTCCACAGGGGTAGGTAACTCCCTGGGCAAGAAAACTACGCGCAGAACATGAATGGCGTAACCAGCTCTCCCAGTGGCAGGACCGGTCTGAGGCGCACTGGCAGAAATGTGGGTGAGATGACCCAAGGCTGAGGCATCGGGGGCCCTGTGCATTGGGATTGATGGGCGTGGCAAAGCTACATTTGTATGGGAGAAGCTAGCGTGGCATCTGCCAACTCCCCAGGCTTGGCTCTAATCAGGCCCTGAGTGAATTCACTCACATCAACATTTTAAGAATAAAATGCAGATTCTTTCAGAGGCAGCATTGCCAGTCACTGGCCAGCAGGAACTGTGGCATCGATAGCCCTGATTCTCTCTCTTATCAGCCAAAACTCATTCTGCTTTCCATGGGAGGAAAGGCGCTGATCCAGGACACAAGGGATCGAGGTACCCACCTCTGCCACAGGCTCTCTTTGTGCCCTTGGGTGAGACACTTAAAGTGGGCTGTTTCCCTTTAAGAACATAAGAATGACCATCTGGGTCAAACCAAAGGTCCATCTGGCCCAGTATCCGGTCTTCCGACTGTGGCCAATGCCAGGTGCCCCAGAGGGAATGAACAGAGCAGGTAATCAAGTGATCCATCCCTTGTCGCCCATTTCCAGCTTCTGGCAAACAGAGGCTAGGGACACCATCCCTACCCTTTGATGGGCCTATCCTCCATGAACTTATCTAGTTCTTTTTTGAACTTGTTATAGACTTGGCCTTCACAACATCCTCTGGCAAGGAGTTCCATGAGTTGACTCTGGCAGCATCAGAAAAAAAAACGCACAACCTTCGTGCCTCAGTTTCCCTTCTGTAGACTGGTCCTCCTGTTGAGAGAAAGTGTGGCCTGGTGGCTACTGGAAAGGGAATCAGGAGGCCTCAGTTCTGCCAGCTGGGTGACCTTGGGCGCCGCTCTGTGACTCAGTTTCCTCATCTGTAAAATAGGGATAATAACACTGGCGTTCCTTTGTGAAGCGCTTGGTGCTCTATGGATGGAAAGTGCTAGCTAGGAGCTAGGGATTATTATCAGTCTATCTGAGGGGCTCAGATAGTACAGTGAGGAGGGACTGAGTCTGTTCTTGCGCCTTTGGCCTGGCAATGTCCCTCCATACTAGTCATTTCCCTAGTGTTAAAAGCAGGCAGTATTTTTAGAACAGACTCAACTACTCTGCTTCAAGGCCTGTTTCTGTGCAGGTATTGGTCAGTGAGAGCTGCAGTCTGACTGGAAATTACCTTACCACACACGTTGCACAACAGCGATCCACCCCGGCTAGCCCACAAATGACCTTATGGGTTTGCTTTTTTAAACTCCTGTGTGGGCTCTGCGCACCATTCTTCCGCTTGCCATAGGTGATGAAAGATGTCGTCTCTCAGATCTAGCTTGTGATGGCAGCCCCCTGACTTGCACCCTCTTGATATGTGGGCCCGCCTCAGAATGTTGTTACTCAGTGTCCGCACTCGACAGCCGCCCCTAGGGGTGAAGACTGGTGCTGGAAAATGGTTTTCTTTTTCCTCTGTGGAAACGTCAGGTTGGTGAAAAAAAAATCAAACCCCGAAATATTTAAGAGAGTCCCAAATGTCACTGCAGTGCCTCGAGGGGCCTGTAGTTCCCCATAATTCATCGATTGCAAAACCAGAAGGGACCACTGTGATCATCTATACCTCAGGTATAGCAAACACCATGGAACTTCCCCAAAATCATTCTGATCTGAGCTAGAGCAGGTCTTTTAGGACTAGTCTACACTAGAAGCGCTACAGCAGTGCAGCTGTATGTATGCTGACAGGAGAGAGCTCTCCCGTCGGCATAATAAAACCACCTCTGCGAGAGGTAGTAGCTATGCCGGTGGGAGAAGCACCGTCATACACGGGTGCTTAGGGCTGGTGTAATTTGCATCGTTCGGGGCGGGGGGTGGCTTATTCACAGCCCTGAACAACAAAAATTATACTGACATAACCTGTAGTGTAGACAAGCCCTTAGAAAAACATCCAATCTTGATTTAAAAATTGGTAGTGATGGAGAATCCACCACAGTCCTTGGTAAATTGTTCCAATGATTAATTACACTCACTGTTAAATATCTTGCACCTTATTTCCAGTCTGAATTTGTCTAGCTTCAACTTCCAACCACGGGATCTTGTTAGATCTTTTTGCCTGCTAGATTGAAAAGCCCATTATCAAATATTTTCCCCCAGGTAGATACTCACAACCTTCTATTTGTTAAGCTAAATAGATTGACCTCCTTAATATGACCCAGTTGCAACTATGTGGATGAAACCAGACAATCACTACGTTCTTCAATGAACTCACACAGGAAAAATGATAAACAAAACACCCTGTCACCTGTGGATGAACACTTTTCACAGAGGAATCACTCCATATCCGACCTCTCAGTGCTCCTCCTCAAAGGAATCCTGCACAACACCTTCAAAAAATGAGCCTGGGAGCTTAAATTCATTGCTCTGCTAGGCTATGTCTACACTACCGCAGTAAGTTGACCTAAGTTATGCTACTCCAGCTATGTGAAGAACGTAGCTGGAGTCGACGTAGCTTAGGTTGACTTACTGCGGTGTCTACACCGCACTGGGTAGACGGGAGACACTCTCTCGTTGATTTACCTTATTTTTCTCATTTGGGGTGGAGTACTGGGGTCAATTGTAGAGCGATCTGCGGTCGATTTGGCGGGTCTTCACTAGACCTGCTAACTCGACCCCCGGTGCATCGATCACCAGAGCATCGATCCGGCTGTAGCGTAGACATAGCCTAGACACTAAAAATCCTGGACTGAACAGAGACAGCGGATTTATGACTTATTACAACAATCGGTAACCCGCTAACCCCCCAACTGCCTTTTTTGTCCTGTGACTGCAGAGGTGTTAATGGGCCATTCCACCTTGAATGGTCCCTTTCAATGTGCGCTAACTAGTTATGCTACTTACAGGCAACAAAATGGCAGATGAAATTCAATGTTGGTAAATGCAAAGTAATGCCCATTGGGGAACATAATCCCAACTATACATACAAAATTATGGGGTCTAAATGAGCTGTTACCACTCAAGAAAGAGATCTTGGAGTCATTGTGGATAGGTCTCTGAAAACAGCCACTCAACGTGCAGTGGCAGTCAAAAAAGCGAACAGAATGTTTGGAATCCTTAGGAAAGAAATCGAGAATAAGACAGAAAATATCATATTGCCTCTATATAAATCCATGGTGTGCCCACATCTTGAATACTGTGTGCAGATCTGGTCACCCCATCTCAAAAAGATATACTGGAATTGGAAAAGGTTCAGAAAAGGGCAGCAAAAATTATCAGGAGCATGGAACAGCTTCCATATGAGGAGAGATTAATAAGATTGGGACTTTTCAGCTTGGAAAAGAGACGATTAAGAGAGGATATGATAGAGGTCTATAAAATCATGACTGGTGGAGAAAGTAAATAAGGAAGTTTTATCTGCTCCTTCTCATAACACAAGAACCAGGGGTCACCAAATGAAATGAATAGGCAGCAGGCTTAAAACAAACAAAAGGGAATATTTCTTCACACAACACACAGTTGACCTGTGGAAGTCTTTGCCAGAAGATGTTGTGAAGGCCAGTAGCGTAGCTAGGGGGGTTCAGGGGAAGCAGCCGCTTCCCCTCAGTACATTTTTCAAAAGCGGCGCCTGCCGGGCCGCCGCTGGGGTCCTGCAGGCAAG
>NW_020690144.1:0-2412 GCF_002925995.2 Terrapene triunguis
GCAGGGGGCCAGAGAGGAGGACTCCCCCCAGCCCTCTGCCCACTGGCAGCAGTGAGTTCCAGGAAAGGGGGATCCTCCCTGGCCCCCCAGGCTGCTGCTCAGGGGGTCCAGCCAGGATAAGCCCTGTCCTGCCCCCATCGGACTTGACTCGGAGTCCTTGCAGGGGGGCTGGGGGGGGGACGCTGCCATGTGCCTCCTCCCCTCCTCCCTTCACAGGCACAGCAGCCACCTCAGACTGCCCCCAGCGCCGCTCCCTTGTAGCCAGCCGCAGCAGCACCTGGAGAGGGAGTGCAGTGCAGGGGGCAGCCACCCACTGCCCAGGGCAGGCAGGGAAGCTCGGGGCAGGCGTGCAGGGGCAGCAGGCAGGGCTGGGGGCAAGACCCAGCCCCGAACACTGGTGGAGCCGGGCCCTGAATTTGCTGGAGCCCGGGCACCACGGGCCCATACAAGTTGCCATTCCTGCCCCCAGGAGTTATGTGCGCTCGCTTTGGGATGGGCAAATTCTGCTATTGTGTAGACTGTGCTTGCCCTTAAGTACGGGGAAATCATTGCTCTGTCTGGTGTGAACAATGCTGCCTCTGTTAAGTGTTGCATTTTTCCTTTACAGACGCAACCTTGAGATCTTAGCCGTCCATGTTATCACTGGCCGAAACTATCAGAAAGAGACCACATAAAAGCGAGGAAAATATGCTGCATGAAATAATGCAGCATTCAAGTAATGAAAATCAAAAAGTGCAGGGGTGGCGGGAGAGTGAATGGAGGATCCGCCAGCAGAACGAGGAGCGCCGGCACAAAAGCGCGGTGCTCCGGCAGCAAAGCACGGATCAGCTGATAAGCATCATGGAGCGCCAAGCGGACTCGATCCAGGCGCTTGTAGCCATGCAGGCGGAGCACTACCGTGCCCACTCCCTGCTGCAGCCCTTCTCCCAAAACTCCTTCCCTTGTGCCCCCATGTGACCTCCAACCCACTTTCCCCAACATCCGAGTTCTTACCGCCACCAGCTGCCTCCAACACATAAGAACGGCCGAACTGGGTCAGACCAAAGGTCCATCTAGCCCAGTATCCTGTCTACCGACAGTGGCCAATGCCAGGTGCCCCAGAGGGAGTGAACCTAACAGGTAATAATCAAGTGATCTCTCTCCTGCCATCCATCTCCACCCTCTGACAAACAGAGTCTAGGGACACCATTCCTTACCCATCGTGGCTAATAGCCATTAATGGACTTAACCTCCATGAATTTATCCAGTTCTCTTTTAAACGCTGTTATAGTCCTAGCCTTCACAACCTCCTCAGGTAAGGAGTTCCACAAGTTGACTGTGCGCTGTGTGAAGAAGAATTTCCTTTTATTTGTTTTAAACCTGCTGCCTATTAATTTCATTTGGTGACCCCTAGTTCTTGTATTATGTGAATAAGTAAATAACTTTTCCTTATCCACTTTCTCCACATCACTCATGATTTTATATACCTCTATCATATCCCCCCCTTAGTCTCTTTTCCAAGCTGAAAAGTCCTAGCCTCTTTAATCTCTCCTCATATGGGACCCGTTCCAAACCCCTAATCATTTAAGTTGCCCTTCTCTGAACCTTTTCTAGTGCCAGTATATCTTTTTTGAGATGAGGAGACCACATCTGTATGCAGTATTCAAGATGTGGGCGTACCATCAATTTATATAAGGGCAATAATATATTCTCCGTCTTATTCTCTATACCCTTTTTAATGATTCCTAACATCCTGTTTGCTTTTTTGACCGCCTCTGCACACTGCGTGGACATTTTCAGAGAACTATCCACGATGACTCCAAGATCTTTTTCCTGATTTGTTGTAGCTAAATTAGCCCCCATCATATTGTATGTATAGTTGGGGTTATTTTTTCCAATGTGCATTACTTTACATTTATCCACATTACATTTCATTTGCCATTTTGTTGCCCAATCACTTAGTTTTGTGAGATCTTTTTGAAGTTCTTCACAGTCTGCTTTGGTCTTAACTATCTTGAGCAGTTTAGTATCATCTGCAAACTTTGCCACCTTACTTTTTACCCCTTTCTCCAGATCATTTATGAATAAGTTGAATAGGATTGGTCCTAGGACTGACCCTTGGGGAACACCACTAATTACCCCTCTCCATTCTGAGTATTTACCATTAATTCCTATCCTTTGTTCCCTGTCTTTTAACCAGTTCTCAATCCATGAAAGGACCTTCCCTTTTATCCTATGACAACTTAATTTACGTAAGAGCCTTTGGTGAGGGACCTTGTCAAAGGCTTTCTGGAAATCTAAGTACACTATGTCCACTGGATCCCCCTTGTCCACATGTTTGTTGACCCCTTCAAAGAACTCTAATAGATTAGTAAGACACGATTTCCCTTTACAGAAACCATGTTGACTTTTGCCCAACAATTTATGTTCTTC
>NW_020690144.1:2422-4994 GCF_002925995.2 Terrapene triunguis
CACAGGGATGTTAAATGTTATTATATTATGGTCACTATTTCCAAGCGGTCCTGTTATAGTTACCTCTTGGACCAGCTCCTGCGCTCCACTCAGGACTAAATCTAGAGTTGCCTCTCCCCTTGTGGGTTCCTGCACACCTGTAGATTCACCACCCAGCCCTGAAAACTACGACCCTTACCCTCTGCACTCAACCCCCATCACCATGCAGTATAGCCATCCTGAAGTGCAGCACTCATTGCACAGCACTCCAGACAGGACATACGCCAATCTGTGATTGTACAGTTCCCCACTTGCAGCTTCCTGAACAGGCCAGTGTTCCAAAAGATGCATGCGTCATGAACCTTTCCGGGCCAGCCTGCATTAATGTAAATGAAATGCCCACGGTGATCCACAAGGGCCTGGAGAACCATTGAGAAATACCACTTCCGATTAACATACTCGGAGTCTAGGTGGGCTGGTGCCAGAATTGGAATATGCATCCCATATATCGCCCCTCCGCAATTAGAGAAACTCATTTGTGCAAAGCCAGCCACAAGGTCATGCATGTTACCCAGAGTCATGGTTCTTCTGAGCAGGATGTGATTAATGGCTCTGCAAACTTGCATCAACACAATTCCAACGGTCGACTTTCCCACTCCAAACTGGTTAGCGACCGATCGGTAGCTGTCTGGAGTTGCCAACTTCCAGATTGCAATAGCCACCCACTTCTCCACCGTCAGGGCAGCTCTTAATCTCATGTTCTTGCGCCGCAGGGTGGGGGTGAGCTCCTCACACAGTCCCATGAATGTGGCTTTCCTCATCCGAAAGTTCTGCAGCCACTGCTCGTCATCCTGGACTTGCATGACGATGTGATCCCACCTCTCCGTGCTTGTTTCCCCGAGTCCAAAAGCGGTGTTCCATGGTGGTGAGCATGTCCGTGAATGCCACAAGCAAACTCGTGTCGGATGCGTTACTCGAGTCGATATCATAATCGGAGCCCTCACTGTCACTTTGGATCCTAAGGAATAACTCAACTGCCAAACATGACATGCTGGCAAGATTCGTCAGCATACTCCTCAGCAGTTCAGCTCCATTCCCCCAGACCGAAAGGGAAGACAGAGCGCGCAGCACAAAAACCTTGCAAGATGGCACCAAATGTGGATGGAAGCACAGGGATTGCTGGGATGCGAACCGATGCATCACGGGGCGTTGGGACAAGACCCAGAATGCCCTGCACCCCCTCCCCTTCCCACAAACCACAGCACCAGAATGGGAAGAGGTACTCTCTGGGATAGCTTTATGTGCCCTAGGGTGAATTTAATCAGGATCTGACAACTCCAATACATCTAACCTATCTAAATATATTTTAACCTGTTCTTTCCCTATTTTGGCTGGCATTCCTTCCCCTTGCTGTTAATATTAATTGTGTTGAGTATCTGTCACAATTTTAGTGAAGACTGAACCAAAATAGGCATTAAACACCTCAGTGTCTGTGACCAGGACATGGGTGATCATGACTAGTGGTCAGAGCAGGAGTCATTAGCCAGGAGTCAGAGCCCAGGGTCAGAACAGGAGTCAGAGGTTTGATGCCAGACCCAGGGGTTAGAGCTGATGTCAGAGGTCAGGAATCGGAGCCGAGGGTCAGAACCGGGTTACTTGGAATGAGGCAAGAGAGGGGCAAGTTTTGGGCCAAGTTAGGAGCAGGATGAGAACAAGGCAGGAACAAGACTGGGAACAAGCAGGTGCAGGAGCTGTCACAGCACAGCCATGGGATAATGGTTTGAACTGCCACTGAACCACCGTTGCTGGTGGACTTAAGAGCTGGTCTGCTGACTCTTCCAAGCAAATCAGGCAGTGTAGCCAAACAGGCAGTTTACTACAGGCCAGCTGAACTGGTTAGGTTGCCCAGCGACTGGCAGGCCCTGGTTCCTGACAGTAGACCCCACCCCGATGGCAACTCATAGGGGCCTCATGGTCCAGTTTCTTGGGGTACTTCCCATGGAGCTCTCGCAGTAGATCCTGGGTATGAATGTTCTCTACTGGTTCCCAAGACCACACGTCTGGACTGTAGACTTTCCAGTCCACCAGGTACTGGAGCCTTCCCCTAACTTGCTGAGAGTTGAGGATTCAGTGGACCATTCAGGAGTAATGGAAAAGCAGAGAAGGAACAGAGAAGAGGGACTGGGAGCGCAAACAGACTGAGTTAGCAGCCTCTGAGTATCCCCATTTGTTCTGCTCTGTAGAGCTTGTTAGAGGCTTGCTGAGAAAAGTCACCCAGCGTCCCCCCTGCACCGGACAGTGTTCCCCTGCACACCCCACAGTCCCGCTGGGACACAGACAGAATGGAGGCACGTCCTCCTCCTCAATACACTTTGGCCTAGTGGACGTGCACTGGGGTAGGAGCCAAGCAACCATAAATACTAGACTCATCTCTCCTGCTGGCAGAGTAACCTGTCACCTGGGGAAGAAGGAAGACTTTAAAAGTGTTTGACTCCCTCAGTCCAGCGTGTGGACCAGCTGGATTCACTCACTGATGCAGTGGCGGAGGGGAGCCCTGGCTACTAGTAATCCTGAAGTAAACCTGCTGCCCCCA
>NW_020690145.1:0-3250 GCF_002925995.2 Terrapene triunguis
TCAGGCTATGTCTACACTACAGAATTAGGTCGGATTTATAGAAGCCGGTTTTATAGAAACCGGTTGTATGCAGCCGATTGTGTGTGTCCCCACCTAAAATGCTCTAAGTGCATGAAGTCGGCGGACCGCGTCCACAGTACCGAGGCTAGCGTCGACTTCCGGCGCATTGCACTATGGTACCTATCCCACAGTTCCCGGAGCCTCCGGCGCCCATTGGAATTATGGGTTGAGATCGCAATGCCCGGATGATGCAAAGCAGTGCCGCGAGGGGTTCTGGGTACATTGCGTCAGGCCCCTCCCCCGCCGTCACAGCAACGGCAGACAATAGATTCGCGCCTTTTTACCTGGGTTACCTGTGCAGACAACATACCACGCCAAGCATTGAGCCCGCTCAGCTCAGCTCACCGTCACCATATCTCTTCCGGGTGCCGGCAAACGTGGGACTGCATTGCTAAACAGCAGCAGCAGCTTACTGCCTTTTGGCGGTAGACGGTGCAGCATGACTGGTAGCCTTCATTGGCGATCTGGGTGCAGGCAGCCGTGGGGCTGGCAGCCGTAGGGCTGCATTGCACCAGCCCCTTGCCTTTTGGTAGAAGATGGTATATTACGACTGGTAACCGTCGTCATCGTACTGCAGTGGCTGTCGATCATGGGCACCCGGGCAGACAATGATGGTTATCAGTCGTAGTATGCTATTTTCTGCCAAGTGCCCAATATTGTCTGCTAAGCACCCAGAAGAGGCCGAGGGCTATCTGGGTGCTGGCAGACATGGGGCTGGCAGCCGTGGGGCTGCATTGCACCAGCCCCCTTGCCTTGATGATGATGGTTATCAGACGTAGTATGCGCAGGATGGGGCAACATTGCTACACAGCAGCAACCCCTTGCCTTTTGGGCAGTAGATAGTATATTACGACTGGTATCCATCGTTGTCATACTGCAGTGGGTATCAGATTGTGCAGTAGACCTGAAGGCTAACTGCCAAGCGCCCAGTATTTGCTGCCAAGCACCCAGAAAATGCCAAGGGCTATCAGTCATGCTGCACCGTCGTCTTAAGATGTAAAAAATAGATTTATTCTGTATTCATTTGCTTCCCCCCCTTCCTCCTGCTAAACCCAGGCTTTTGAGTTCAATCTTTGGGGGGGGGGCATTCTGTGTGACAGTTGTTTGTGTTTCTCCCTGATGCAAAGCCACCTTTCTTGATTTTAATTCCCCGTACCTGTATGCCATGTCGTCACTCGCCCCTCCCTCCCTCCCTCTCTCCCTCCCTCCCTTCTTCCCCTGGTCCGTCAGATACTACTTTCGCGCCTTTTTTCAGACCAGACGCCATAGCCAGCACTGGGATCATGGATCCCGCTCAGATCACCGCGGCAATTATGAGCACTATGAACACCACGCGCATTGTCCTGGAAAACATGCAGAGCCTCCTGGACATGCCAAAGCCAAACCAGGACCAGCTGAGGAGGAGGCGATTGCAGCGCGGCGACGATAGTGATGAGGAAATTGACATGGACCTCTCACAAGGCACAGGCCCCAGCAATGTGGAAATCCTGGTGTTACTGGGGCAGGTTCATGCCGTGGACCGCCGATTCTGGGCCCGGGAAACAAGCACAGAGTGGTGGGACCGCATCGTGTTGCAGGTCTGGGACGATGCCCAGTGGCTGCGAAACTTTCGCATGCGTAAGGGCACTTTCATGGAACTTTGTGACTTGCTTTCCCCTGCCCTGAAGCGCCAGAATACCAGGATGAGAGCAGCCCTCACAGTGGAGAAGCGAGTGGCGATAGCCCTGTGGAAGCTTGCAACGCCAGACAGCTACCGGTCAGTTGGGAATCAATTTGGAGTGGGCAAATCTACTGTGGGGGCTGCTGTGATCCAAGTTGCCAGGGCAATGAGAGACCTGGTGATATCAAGGGTAGTGACTCTGGGAAACGTGCAGACCATAGTGGATGGCTTTGCTGCAATGGGATTCCCAAACTGTGGTGGGGCGATAGACGGAACCCATATCCCTATCTTGGCACCGGCGCACCAAGCTACCGACTACATAAACGGCAAGGGGTACTTTTCAATGCTGCTGCAAGCCCTCGTGGATCACAAGGGACGTTTCACCGACATCAACGTGGGCTGGCCGGGAAGAGTACATGATGCTCGCGTCTTCAGGCAGTCTCTTCTGTTTCGAAAGCTGGAGGAAGGGACTTTCTTCCCAGACCAGAAAATAACAGTTGGGGATGTTGAAATGCCTATCGTGATCCTTGGGGACCCAGCCTACCCCTTAATGCCATGGCTCATGAAGCCATACACAGACAGCCTGGACAGCAGTCAGGACCTGTTCAACTACAGGCTGAGCAAGTGCCGAATGGTGGTGGAATGTGCATTTGGCCGTTTAAAAGCGCGCTGGCGCAGCTTACTGACTCGCTCAGACCTTAACGAAAAGAATCTCCCCATTGTTATTGCTACTTGCTGTGCGCTCCACAATATATGTGAAAGTAAGGGGGAGACATTTATGGCGGGGTGGGAGGTTGAGGCAAATCGCCTGGCCGCTGATTACGCGCAGCCAGACACCAGGGCGGTTAGAGGAGCACAGCAGGGCGCGGTGCGCATCAGAGAAGCGTTGAAAACCAGTTTTGTGACTGGCCAGGCTACGGAGTGAAACTTCTGTTTGTTGCTCCTTGATGAACCCTCTGCCCCTCCCCCACCACCCTGTTAACTCTACTTCCCTGCAAACCAACCACCCCACCCTCCCCTACTACCCTCCCCCCTTCGAGCACCACTTGCAGAGGCAATAAAGTCATTGTTACTTCACATTCATGCATTCTTTATTAATTCAGCACACAACTAGGGGGATAATTGGAAAGGTAGCCCGGGATGGGTGGGGGAGGAGGGAAAGAAAAGGACACACTCCAATTTAAAACTTTAAAACTTATTGCTATGGAAATCATCTAGGGTGGAGTGAGTGGGTGGCCGAAGGCCCCCCCACCGTGTTCTTGGGCGTCTGGGTGAGGAGGCAATGGGACTTGGGGAGGATGGCTGCTGGTTACAGAGGGGCTGTAGCGGCGGTCTCTGCTCCTGCTGCCTTTCCTGCAGCTCAACCATACGCAGGAGCATATCACTTTGATGCTCCAGCAGCCGGAGCATCGACTCTTGCTTTCTGATTACAAGTTGACGCCACCTCTCCTCTTCAGCCCGCGTTTCAGCACGCAACTTCTCCTCTTCAGCACGCCACCTCTCCTCTCGCTCATATTGGGCTTTTTTAAA
>NW_020690146.1:0-3347 GCF_002925995.2 Terrapene triunguis
GCGCAGGTCATCATAGATGGCTTTGCCGCGATGGGATTCCCAAACTGCGGTGGGGCTATCGATGGGACTCACATCCCTATCCTGGGACCGGACCACCAGGCCAGCCAGTACATCAATAGAAAGGGCTACTTTTCAATGGTGCTGCAAGCACTGGTGGACCATCGGGGACGGTTTACAAACATCTACGTCGGATGGCCGGGCAAGGTTCATGACGCTCGCGTGTTCAGGAACTCTGGTCTGTTTAGACGGCTGCAGGAAGGTATTTACTTCCCAGACCACAAAATAACTCTTGGGGATGTGGAGATGCCTACAGTCATCCTCGGGGACCCAGCCTACCCGCTAATGCCCTGGCTCATGAAGCCCTATACTGGCGCCCTGGACACAGAAAAAGAACTGTTCAACTACCGGCTGAGCAAGTGCAGAATGGTGGTGGAGTGTGCTTTTGGCCGTCTCAAAGGGAGATGGAGAAGCTTACTCACTCGCTGTGATCTCAGTGAAACCAATATCCCCATCGTTATTGCAGCTTGCTGTGTGCTCCACAATCTGTGTGAGAGCAAGGGGGAGACCTTTATGGCGGGGTGGGAGCTAGAGGCAAATAGCCTGGCTGCTGATTACGTCCAGCCAGACAGCCGGGCCATTAGAAGATCCCAGCGGGACGCCCTGTGCATCCGGGAGGCTTTGAAAGCTAGGTTCCTGAGTGAGCAGGGCAACCAGTGACTTTTCAGTTTGTGGACAGAAAAGCTGAACCTGCCCCCGTTTCTTTACCCAGTTCATTTTGACTATCCTCTCCAGTTACATACCCCCTTCACCCCCTTCCCCTTCCCAAAAAATAAAATCATTTCTATTTTGTTAATTAACACCGTTGTCTGTATTGCTGTTTTCGCGGGAATATTTTAAACCGGGGACGCAGACTGTGGCGGGGGGCGGGTTTAGTGTTCTGATGCAAATGATGCTTCTAAACTCCCGGAATGACAGGCTCCGCACTGGTGGACTGGTTATTTCAATGGAGCCTGCCAGCACTCCTGGGGGGGACTGTGTGTATGTGTCGGCTATGTGACTTTCTGGCAGGGGGGGTAGGGTTACAGATCCCCTGCTGCGTGGATCTGTGAGCCAGGATAAGGACCGCTGCATAAGATCTGTAACTGCCCTCCCCCGCCACAAAGTCACAGAGCAACCCCCCCCCCCAGAACATGAAAAACACCTCCCAGACTGACCAGGGTAACCAGTGACTGCACTGTGTATGTGTCCTGATGCTGGACCTGACACCGCCTCTGTACCCTGCTAAAGGTGACTGTCCTGTCCAATTACCAAGCCCCTTCCCCCCCTCCAGACAGACTCTCCCTCAAAAGAACCTGACTGAAACAGTAATGAACAGAAACAAACATTTTATTGCGAACCAGACATGAAACGTGGGGGGTGAAACTTGGACGGGGGCTTGTGTGAGGTGGGTAGGAAAGGACTTATGAAATTTTGGGGAATGTCAGCCTTCTACTGCTAGAGCAGTCTGCAGGGGTTGATTGAAAGTTTTAACGGCCCTTGCCGCCCCTCCTTCTTTGGACTTTGGGTGAGGGTGGTGTGGGACTTGGTGGCGGGTGAGGGCGGTTACAGATAGACTGCAGCGGGGCTCTGTCCTCCTGCCTCCGGTCTTGCAGAACATCCACAAGGCGCCGGAGCGTGTCCGTTTGCTCCCTCATTAGTCCAAGCAGCTTTTCAGTAGCCTGTTGGTCCTCCTGACGCCACCTCTCCTCCCGTTCCATGACTGCTCGGTGCATTTGTGACAAGTTCTCCCTCCACTGTGTCTGCTGGGCTGCCTGGGCTCGGGAGCAGCCCATTAGTTCTGAGAACATGTCTTCACGCGTCTTCTTCCTCCTCCGCCTAATCTGCGCTAGCCTCTGGGAGTGTGCTGACAGGCTGGGTTGGGAGACAGTCGCAGATGTGTCTGTGTGAATTTTAAAAAGGGAGTGAATTCCTGAGACAGATAAATGAAATTGTATACAAAGAACCTAGTCTTTCTCTGTGAACAAGACCATGCACTGCACCTCTCACATGCGCACTCAGGACAAGGTCGAATTTTCGGCCCTCGCCTTCAATGCCTGTGGACTTGCGGTGGTCTTGGAGTGATCAGAGAACTGTGGCTGGATACCTGAACTTCTGGAGCGGGCAATAATGGTAAGCCGGAGACTTGTGGCTGCTTAAAACTCCAGCAGTAGCACTGGCCTCCTTTCACATTGAAAGCAATGCCAGTCTCTGCTGCCAGCAATCAGGACAGCATCAACTCTGCCCCTGTCCCACCCCCTCGCGGCTGTCCCAGGGAAAGATCCCTGTATGCTGCCCCTCTCCCTCCACCGCGTGGCTGTAAAGCAGTCCCAATACTAACATTCCCCTCCCTAATTCAAAGCAGGGCGTCATGAGCGACATCACCCTCCTGAGGATCCCGGACACCCAGAGAGAACGCATGCTGCGGGAAAGCATGCAGAAACCGGGGCCGTATGCCGCCATGCTATGTCGGGCCATGATCCCGGAGTACTTGATTGTGGCGTGGAGGGGGCATGTCTGCTACCACGGAGGGCCCACTAAGATCGCCCTACCCCGGAACCTGATCAACAGGCTTGAGCTCTACCTCCACGAGACCTACGAGGAGTTCTCCTACGAGGATTTCTCGTCGATCCCCGGCCACATTGACCGGATTTTCGCGTAGGTGCACTGGGACTATGGAGTGGAGCGTCTTGGGCCTGGGAATCATGGAGTAACGGACATTGTGAAAATTTTTTAAAACACTTGGGACTAAATTGAGAAGAGCCTAAGACAGAGAAATCATGAAAACCCATTTGTTACCTTTGTAAATATTCCTGTTTTGTACCTGATTATTTTTTTACTAGTTTACAGAACTTTTATAAATGTACATTGTTAATAGTATAAATATTACCGTTCTGTTTTAAATAAATGTTTACATGTTTACAGCACTTACTGCTTGATCCTTCCCCTGATTCTGTGTCCGGGGTAAGGGATGGGGACGGTTGGTACGGGATCTCGGTAAGGGTGATGAAGAGCTCCTGGCTGTCGGGGAAATCAGCGGTGCCAGCGCTGTCGACTGCCTCGTCCTCCTCATCTCCTTCTTCATCTTCCCCGTCCGCTGTCATGTCCGACGAGGAACCGGCCGCGGACATGATCCCATCCTCGGAGTCCACGGTCAGGGGTGGGGTAGTGGTGGCGGCCGCTCCCAGGATGGAATGCAGTGCCTCGTAGAAACGGGATGTGTGGGGCTGGGATCCGGAGCGTCCGTTAGCCTCTTTGGTTTTTTGGTAGCCTTGTCTCAGCTCCTTGATTTTCACGCGGCACTGCGTTGC
>NW_020690147.1:0-1211 GCF_002925995.2 Terrapene triunguis
AAGGTACTGCTCCCAAAGGTAGTGACCCTGGGAAACGCGCAGGTCATCATAGATGGCTTTGCCGCGATGGGATTCCCAAACTGCGGTGGGGCTATCGATGGGACTCACATCCCTATCCTGGGACCGGACCACCAGGCCAGCCAGTACATCAATAGAAAGGGCTACTTTTCAATGGTGCTGCAAGCACTGGTGGACCATCGGGGACGGTTTACAAACATCTACGTCGGATGGCCGGGCAAGGTTCATGACGCTCGCGTGTTCAGGAACTCTGGTCTGTTTAGACGGCTGCAGGAAGGTATTTACTTCCCAGACCACAAAATAACTCTTGGGGATGTGGAGATGCCTACAGTCATCCTCGGGGACCCAGCCTACCCGCTAATGCCCTGGCTCATGAAGCCCTATACTGGCGCCCTGGACACAGAAAAAGAACTGTTCAACTACCGGCTGAGCAAGTGCAGAATGGTGGTGGAGTGTGCTTTTGGCCGTCTCAAAGGGAGATGGAGAAGCTTACTCACTCGCTGTGATCTCAGTGAAACCAATATCCCCATCGTTATTGCAGCTTGCTGTGTGCTCCACAATCTGTGTGAGAGCAAGGGGGAGACCTTTATGGCGGGGTGGGAGCTAGAGGCAAATAGCCTGGCTGCTGATTACGTCCAGCCAGACAGCCGGGCCATTAGAAGATCCCAGCGGGACGCCCTGTGCATCCGGGAGGCTTTGAAAGCTAGGTTCCTGAGTGAGCAGGGCAACCAGTGACTTTTCAGTTTGTGGACAGAAAAGCTGAACCTGCCCCCGTTTCTTTACCCAGTTCATTTTGACTATCCTCTCCAGTTACATACCCCCTTCACCCCCTTCCCCTTCCCAAAAAATAAAATCATTTCGATTTTGTTAATGAACACCGTTGTCTGTGTTGCTGTTTTCGCGGGAATATTTTAAACCGGGGACGCAGACTGTGGCGGGGGGCGGGTTCGGTGTTCTGATGCAAATGATGCTTCTAAACTCCCGGAATGACAGGCTCCGCACTGGTGGACTGGTTATTTCAATGGAGCCTGCCAGCACTCCTGGGGGGGACTGTGTGTATGTGTCGGCTATGTGACTTTCTGGCAGGGGGGGTAGGGTTACATATCCCCTGCTGCGTGGATCTGTGAGCCAGGATAAGGACCGCTGCATAAGATCTGTAACTGCCCTCCCCCGCCACAAAGTCACAGAGCACC
>NW_020690147.1:1311-2603 GCF_002925995.2 Terrapene triunguis
GGTAACCAGTGACTGCACTGTGTATGTGTCCTGATGCTGGACCTGACACCGCCTCTGTACCCTGCTAAAGGTCACTGTCCTGTCCAATTACCAAGCCCCTTCCCCCCCTCCAGACAGACTCTCCCTCAAAAGAACCTGACTGAAACAGTAATGGAGAGAAACAAACATTTTATTGCGAACCAGACATGAAACGTGGGGTGTGAAACTTGGACGGGGGGCTTGTGTGAGGTGGGTAGGAAAGGGCTTATGAAATTTTGGGGAATGTCAGCCTTCTAGTGCTAGAGCAGTCTGCAGGGGTTGACTGAAAGTTTTAACGGCCCTTGCCGCCCCTCCTTCTTTGGACTTTGGGTGAGGGGGGTGTGGGACTTGGTGGCGGGTGAGGGCGGTTACAGATAGACTGCAGCGGGGCTCTGTCCTCCTGCCTCCGGTCTTGCAGAACATCCACAAGGCGCCGGAGCGTGTCCGTTTGCTCCCTCATTAGTCCAAGCAGCTTTTCAGTAGCCTGTTGGTCCTCCTGACGCCACCTCTCCTCCCGTTCCATGACTGCTCGGTGCATTTGTGACAAGTTCTCCCTCCACTGTGTCTGCTGGGCTGCCTGGGCTCGGGAGCAGTCCATTAGTTCTGAGAACATGTCTTCACGCGTCTTCTTCTTCCTCCGCCTAATCTGCGCTAGCCTCTGGGAGTGTGCTGACAGGCTGGGTTGGGAGACAGTCGCAGATGTGTCTGTGTGAATTGTAAAAAGGGAGTGAATTCCTGAGACAGATAAATGAAATTGTACACAAAGAACCTAGTCTTTCTCTGTGAACAAGACCATGCACTGAACCTCTCACATGCGCACTCAGGACAAGGTCGAATTTTCGGCCGTCGCCTTCAGTGCCTGTGGACTTGCGGAGGTCTTGGAGTGTTCAGAGAACTGTGGCTGGAGACCTGAACTTCTGGAGCGGGCAATAATGGTAAGCCGCAGACTTGTGGCTGCTTAAAACTCCAGCAGTAGCACTGGCCTCCTTTCACATTGAAAGCAATGCCAGTCTCTGCTGCCAGCAATCAGGACAGCATGAACTCTGCCCCTGTCCCACCCCCTCGCGGCTGTCCCAGGGAAAGATCCCTGTATGCTGCCCCTCTCCCTCCACCGCGTGGCTGTCAAGCAGTCCCAATACTAACATTCCCCTCCCTAATTCAAAGCAGGGCGTCATGAGCGACATCACCCTCCTGAGGATCCCGGACACCCAGAGAGAACGCATGCTGCGGGAAAGCATGCAGAAACCGGGGCCGTATGCCGCCATGCTATGTCG
>NW_020690148.1:0-5480 GCF_002925995.2 Terrapene triunguis
GGGGAGCTGATGGGGGGCTGCTGACGTATTACTGTGGCTCTTTGGCAATGTACATTGATAAATTCTGGCTCCTTCTCAAGCTCAGGTTGGCCACTCCTAGTCTAGGACTATGACACTGTCAATGCAGGGTTCTCTCCAGGGCTGCTTTCAAACGGCTCAAGGAATGGGTTTCCTTTCTAGTTCTGTAAAAGGGAAAGCCCCATCCCAAACATGCACTAACATCCCACACGCCACCCTCCACCGCCTTGGCTTTACACTCCAGGGTGGGCACAGAGGCACTGACGAATCAATGCGGTAGCATCTCCCATGCGTTGGCCTCAATGAATGCACTGGAGAGACCCTAGGGAATCCCAGGTGCAGGTGAAATTCCTGCTTGGCTCAGAGAGACTTTTCCAGAAGAGTTTGTCCGTGTGAAAGCAGAATCCAATGGACGCGTTCATACAAATGCTCAGACACGTGCGCGCACAGAATTTTTCCCTCGTATCAGACAGCCTCTCCATAGAGCAAACCACAGTAACTCTCTGCGTCTTCACGACCCCTCTTACCTGAGGCTCTCCAAGGATACGTGAATTAAGCCTCACAACATACCTTGGCGGTGAAGCACTCGTGATTATTTGCCACCTTCCACAGCTGAGGAAAGTGCGGTAGAGCAGGGTGAGTCACCTGCCCCCGGGCCCCAGTGAGTCAGTGGCAGAACTGGGACCGGAGTCCAGGCCCCCAGACACCTGTTCTAACCGCTTACACCAGCTGCAAAATGCTTATGAATTCCACTTTGACCACTCAGCTGTTTTAAGTCCCATTCTCTCTAACCACATCAACTGCTAGGAACCCACTTACAGATTTGCATCCTAGGCTATTTTTTTATTCTCCTCCCTCTGGCATTTGGCCTGGCAGAGAGATTTCAGGGAGGAACCTTGAACCTATCAGCCAACGCTGACACGAGTGACACCAGCACTGCCTTAAGGGCCAGGTTTTTGCTGGGTGATCAACTTTCAGAAGAAAAACACAGTTCCAGAAATGTGGGTTTCTCCCACCTTTTTTGCCCCCAAGAGGCAAACACACACATGGGGGGGGGCAGGAAGTGGCTTCTGAGGGCTGCAATGCCACATCCAAAGCATGCTAATATTTGGGGTGGGGGTTGCAGATATTTCTGATACAGAAAAGTTCCCCATTTTATTCCAGGGTCCAATTAAGCAACAGAAACGCTGCAACAGTTACTTCTTCTAAACCCAGGAGCTGCCTTTCACCCACCTCTGGCCCCCAGCTGCCCTGTCCAAAAGGCACCACCAGCGCTGGGATGGCACATCCAGAGCCACCAGCTGACCTGAAACAAACTGTTTTGATTTTCCCAACACAAAAAGAAAAACATTTGACAAAATCGAACATTTTCCTGTGGACCAATTTGATTTCGTGAAAACTGCATTTTCTGTCCAAAAATTGTTCCTACGACATTCCCAACCAGCCCCGGCACAGAAGGGATCCCGAAGCACTTTACAAACTGCACACAGGCTGTGCGGGGGCCTCTCCTCTCCAAAGCCTGCCAAGGTACAACGTTCTGGTGGGCAAGCGCTGTGACAGAGACTGCTTACGGACCCCGGGGGCTCTCCCTCAGCACAGGGCACGGACCTGCACTGAGCCACGCCAGAGGAGAAGGGAGTCTTTCCCCTGCACTGAGCCGGACATCCGCTTCTATGCCCTGCAGGGTGTGCTGGTGCCTGGGGTAAAGCCCTTGGCTCGAGACTCCCTGCCCGGGCCCATGATGCCCTGGTGCTAAGAGGAACCGCCCACCTGCTTAACCGCTAGCTTTTAAAGCAAACCAACACCGTGACATTGGCACTAATGCTGCACCGCGAGGGGCCCCGGTGCTGGAGCCGGCGCATGCTAACTCCCGCCAGCGGGGCCGCAGGATGGGACGGTAGCTGCTTTCCCCCCTTACTCACAGCAACGAGCTAGAAGATGGGACGTTCCCACACCTGGCAGAGAGAACAGCCTGCAGGGCCCATCCTGCCCACCATCCAGCCGCAGCCCCAGCACGGGTATCGGCAGGGCGAGGCCAGACGCAATGTGGTTCTTCTACAGGGACCGGGGGCTGGAGAGCGAAGCTTTGCCCTGGATGAGCCAGTGCCATTGAACACCGGCCAGCCCCAGAGAGCCATTGAACCGCTTCACTGTGACATGGAAGGAGAATCCCTTTGCTTGGTGCCAATTCCTGATTCACCTCAGGCTGCTCCGTCAGAGACGCCCAGTGCGATGTCCCAGGCTGGGCAGAGCTGCCATGGTAACGCCATTCCCCCCAAGGATTGCTGTGCAGGCTGTCGGGCCTTCCCCATCGTTCCCTCCCCAGCTGCAGGCTGTCGGGCCTCCGGGGATGGTTTTTAATCATTCGCTCCATTCCTGGAGCCAGCCACAGTCTGTGCGCAGACACCCAGCCTGCGAGGGGCCTGGGCTGCAGTCACAGCACCCCACAATCGGCGGAGAAGGGGGACAATTAGCCCAGCCCCCGGGAGAGGCACTGACCTTTCCCGGTTACATTTTGACGAGCTGAGCTCACTGCCTGTCCCTGCCACCTGGCGTCTCCGCAGCACGAATACCGAGGAGTGAAAGTCACTTTCCCGTGGGCCGGGAGGGGCCGGGGAGTCTCTTCCTGCTCCGTGAGCTTGGTTGCTATTTCTGCTGCTGCTGCGGTAGCCCCCAGGCCTGTCTGAAACGAGCCCAGTGGAGAGGCGCGATGGAGTCCTCGGGGGGCGCCCATCCTACCCCTGCTGGGTCACAGGCCGGTTCTAGAACCTTCCGCTGCTGCTACCGCGGGAGCCGCCTTGAGGCGGGCGGGGAGGGGAACATGGGCACAGGGAGGGCACAGGTGGCTGCCAGGGTCTGGGTTTTATAGCACACACACAGACACACAGAGACACACACAGACACACACACACACACACACACAGACACCCACCCACACACACACAGAGACACCCACCAACACACAGACACCCTCCACCCCCCCCCACACAGACACGCACACACACACACAGACACCCACCAACACACACACACATACACACACACACACTCACACACCCACAGAAACATACACACACACAGACACCCATACACCCACAGAAACACACACACAGAGACAGACACCCACCAACACACACAGACACACACACACAGACGCAGACAGATAGACAGACAGACACAAACACACGCACGCTGGCTAGGCCTGCCCAGAATACAGTTAGATAAACCAGTGGTTAAGATGCCAGCGGCTGCCTGAGCCCAGGAGCCCTGACACCCAGCACCCTCCCGCTCTAACCACTAGGCAGCACTGCCTCCTAGCGCGGGGAGCAGAACCCAGGAGTCCTGCGCTCGGCAGTGGCCGTGCTTTCAGTGCGGTGGGGGTGCTGGGCAGTGGATGGCTAGAGGCCCCTGGCACTGACACCAGCCTAGATCAGCAGGGCAGAACTCGACCTGGGTTGCTCTTTAGAGGCTCGGAGTCAGCGAGCAGAGCAGGGTCTTTCCCTTTCTCCTGAGGGCTCTGGATTATCCCCAGGCTCTTCGCAGGCAGGCAAGGGGCCTGGGTAGCCCAAGGCCGGACACGGCTGTCGGCACCAGCCCTGCCTGCCCTGGGACTGAGAATTGATTGTCAGTGACCCAGACAGCCCTGGCCAGCCCTGGCCTCACTCTGCCCTGCCGTGGCAGTAGGCTGTCCCCGTCCCCCTCTGGGACCATTTCCAGCACAGGCTCAGCTTGCTGGTGTGAGCAGGGCCTCTGGCGCAGGGGCGGGCTTTACACCAGCCATCCCCACGGTCTTGCCCAGGCTGCCAAGGATTGCCATTAAATGCTCGGGTGCAACAAAGGCATAAGCCTGGCCCTGGGCTCCCCGGACGGGGGGGGGGGCGCTGGGGAATTGGCAGACATAACACTTTTCTCTGACACCTTCCCCCCAATGCTCTCTGGGCTGCACAGACATGACTTTAGCTTCACAACATGGCAGCGAGCTGAATATTATCCCCATTTTACAGCTGTGTTAGCACTTAGCAGAGGAGCTGGGAACAGAACCCAGACGTCCTGTCTCACTGCGCCACCCTCTCCCCTTCCTCAGCTGTGTGAGGAGCACGGGCACTGCACACCCTGGTTGTTCAAAGCAGACACCCCTGCCAGGAGGAGGGGCGACACCATCTCATCTGCCACCAGCTCCTGACCCTCCCTCCCTGCTCTCAACAGTGACAGTTCATCTCGAGGTTTGTCTCGCGTTGAAGCCAGTGACAAGAGCAACTTGTGACTGCATGGAGAGCCAGGTGAGGCCCCGTGAGCTCCCTGCCAGCGAAGGTCGGGTCCTGCCTCACAGGGTCCATTTTACACTGAACAGCGAGGGGGAGAACAATGGGGATCTCTCTAGAACAGTGGCTTTGAGGTTTTCCATGCGTCCTCCCAGGCCTGTCCGCATGGAGGGGCTCCAACAATGTGTGGTACTAGCAGGGATGCTGTGAAGCTGGGGAGAGCAGCTCCCCTTCCCCAGCGTCCCTCACATGGGCTCCTGCAGTCCTGACTAACATTTCCCCCACCGCTGGCAGGAGTGGCACACCCAGCCGGGAGCTGCACAGGGGCGCTGGAGGTTAAAATTCTGTGCTGCTCACCCAACGCCTACTGCACTGGTAGCTTATTAATATGCAAATTGGGATGAATTGTCTCATAGATTTTTGAATGGGAGATGCCCCCAGACCTCATTGACAGACTGACATCCGGGCATGACGGGCTCCCCAGTCAGAACTTTCCTTAACCCTTTTGTTGTGCGTTTCATATTCAAGGCAGCACTGTCAGCAGCCTCTAAATACAGGTTACTAGAACGTAACCCACAGGCAGACCAGACACAGGCCTCGGGGGGATATTTCATTGCAGCAATGCATGTTACCGCCGAGCAAATGAAAATTCTTCCTTCCTTATCCTGGAAAGCACCACTGAGCTGTGAGCCTTGGTGAGTTTAGCTGCTAATCACTCTGCTGAGAGGCTGAACGTGAGCGAGGGTTCGACACGCTAAAGACTTTCCACCGCTTTATGGCCAGACGTCTCCTGGCGAAGTTAACACGTCACTCAGAAGCCAACAGCTCACAGAGGAAGTTGAGAAGCAGCTTCCAAAACTAACATATGAAACCCAGGTGCTACAGTCGCTGCTACTGTCCTGCGGCTTCGGACTGCAAACCTGACGAGCAGTAATTACACCAGGCAGGTGTTTGGTCCTGGGTGTTTTACACTAAACTTGTTATTAAGAGCAGCCACACTGCAAAGTTCTCTCCAGAGCTACCATCAAGGATAACTAGCAGAAGGACTATTAAACCCCGTGCCTCAGGGCTCCAGCCAATCTCTGGCTTTTGGAGACCTAATATGGGGGGCAAATGATCCCACAACTGCTACTGCCAGGTTCTTACACCTTCCTCTGAAGTAGCTGGTGCTGCCACGGCCAGAGACAGGCTACTGGGCTA
>NW_020690149.1:0-3866 GCF_002925995.2 Terrapene triunguis
TGCCCAAAACCCTGCAGTCATTTGTCCCTCCAAGGGCACCTAAGCCAAGAACTGGTCAATGTAACCGGGGATAGAGGCGACATCCTCCGGGGAGAACTCCTCATACACCTCCTGCAGGTGTTTTTCCAGCCTCATCAGCAGGTTCCTGGGCAGGGAGAGCTTATTAGGCCCCCCGTGGTAGGACACGTTTCCCTGCCACAACGCCAGCAGGTACTCCGGGATCATGGCCTTGCACAGCAGTGCAGCAAATGGCCCCGGTTTCTGCAGGCTGTCCCGGAGCATCTTCTCCTTCTGGCTCTCGGAGACCTTCAGGAGGGTGATGTCTGGCATGGCTCCCTGCTGTGAATTAGGTATGGGAAAGTTAGTATTGGGACTGCTTGCCCGTCCCTTTACAGAACTGCAACCGCCGGTTTACAGCCACGCGGTTTACAGCCGCGAGGGGGTGGGACAGGGCCAGAGTTCATGCTTGCAGGATTGCTGCCAGCAGAGACTCGCATTGCTTTCTATTTGAAAGGAGGCCAGTGCCACTCTTAAAGTTTTAAGCGGCCACAAGTCTACGGCTTACCATGTTTGCCAGCTAGACAAAGTCCGGTGTCCTGCCCTGCTCCTCAGCTCACCACAGCAAGACCGCAGGCACTGTAGGCAAGGGCCGAAAATTCGACCTTGTCCTCAGTGCGCGTGTGATAGGTGCTCTGCATGGTCTTGTTCACAGAGAAAGACTATGTTCTCTGTTCACAGATACATTGCTCTGTCTCAGGAATTCACTCCCTTTTTCCAATTCCCACAGCCACATCTGCCCAGAGGCTAGCGCACATTAGGAGGAGGAAGAAGAGGACACGGGAAGACATGTTTGCTGAACTAATGGCATGCTCCCGAGCACAGGCAGCCCAGCAGACACAGTGGAGGGAGAACTTGTCCCAAATGCACCGGGCAAACATGGAACGGGAGGAGAGGTGGCGACAGGAGGACAGGCAGGATACTCAAACGCTGCTTGGACTAATGAGGGAGCAAACGGACACGCTCCGCCGCCTTGTGGATGTTCTGCAGGACCGGAGGCAGGAGGAGAGAGCCCCGCTGCAGTCTCTCTGTAACTGCCCTGCCCCGCCACCAAGTCCCATACCCCCCTCACCCAAAGTCCAAACACGGAGGGGTGGAAGGGGCCGTGAAAAATTTCACTCCACCCCTGCGGACTGCTCTACCACTAGAAGGCTCTCATTCCCCAAAATTTGAAAAGTCCTTTCCTACCCGCCTCACACAAGACCCCGTCCAAGTTTCACCCCCCCCGTTCCATGTGCGGTTGTTAATAAAGAATACGTTTCTGTTCATTTCTGTTTCCATCCTCTTCTTTTGGAGGGGAGTCTGTCTGAAGGGGGGGAAGGGGCTTGGTCATTGGACAGGACAGTCACCTTTAGCAGGGGGCAGGTGCAGCAGCAGGGCACATATACAGTGCAGTGACTAGTTATCCTGGTCAGTCTGGGAGGTGGTTTTCATGTTTTGTGTGGTGGGGGCGGTGGTGTTGCTCTGTGACTTGGTGGCGGGGGAGGGCAGTTACAGATCTTATGCAGCGGTCCTTACCCTGCATCACAGAGCCGCGCAGCAGGGGATCTGTAACCCTCCTCCCCCTGCAAGACAGTCACATAGCCGACACATACACGCAGTCCCGGCCAGGAGGGCTGGCAGGCTCCGTTGAAACAACCAGTCCACCACCGCGGAGCCTGTCATTCCTGGAGTTTAGAAGCATCATTTGCATCACAACCCTAAACCCGCCCCCCGCCACAGTCTGCGTCCCAGGTTTAAAACATTCCCGCGAAAACAGTAATAAAGACAACGGTGTCCATTAACAAAACAGAACAGACTTTATTTTTTGGGAAGGGGGTGAAGGGGGTATGTAAGTGGAGAGGATAGTCGACGGCAACTGGGTAAAGAAAGGGGGGCAAGTTCTGCCTCTGTGTCCACAAACTTAAAAGTCACTGGGTACCCTGCTCAGCCTTGAAACTGGCTTTCAAAGCCTCCCGGATGCACAGCGCGTCCCGCTGGGCTCTTCTAATCGCCCGGCTGTCTGGCTGGGCGTAATCAGCAGCCAGGCTATTTGCCTCAACCTCCCACCCCGCCATAAAGGTCTCCCCCTTGCTCTCACAGAGATTGTGGAGCACACAGCAAGCTGCAATAACGATGGGGATATTGGTTTCGCTGAGATCACAGCGAGTCAGTAAGCTTCTCCATCTCCCCTTGAGACGGCCGAAAGCACACTCCACCACCATTCTGCACTTGCTCAGCCGGTAGTTAAACAGTTCTTTTTCTGTGTCCAGGGCGCCAGTATAGGGCTTCATGAGCCAGGGCATTAGTGGGTAGGCTGGGTCCCCGAGGATCACTGTAGGCATCTCCACATCCCCAACAGTTATCTTGTGGTCCGGGAAGTAAATACCTTCCTGCAGCCGTCTAAACAGACCAGAGTTCCTGAACACGCGAGCGTCATGAACCTTGCCCGGCCATCCGACATAGATGTTTGTAAACCGTCCCCGATGGTCCACCAGTGCTTGCAGCACCATTGAAAAGTAGCCCTTTCTATTGATGTACTGGCTGGCCTGGTGGCCCGGTCCCAGGATAGGGATGTGAGTCCCATCTATAGCCCCACCGCAGTTTGGGAATCCCATCGCAGCGAAGCCATCTATGATGGCCTGCGCGTTTCCCAGGGTCACTACCTTTGACAGCAGTACCTTGACGATTGCCTTGGCTACTTGCATGACAACAACCCCCACGGTAGATTTGCCCACGCCAAAGTGGTTCGCGACTGACCAGTAGCTGTCCGGCGTTGCAAGCTTCCAGAGGGCTATGGCCACTCGCTTCTGGACAGTCAGGGCTGCTCGCATGCGGGTGTCCTTGCGCTTCAGGGCAGGGGACAGCAAGTCACAAAGTTCCAGGAAAGTGCCCTTCCGCATGCGAAAGTTTCGCAGCCACTGGGATTCATCCCAGACCTGAAGCACTATGCGGTCCCACCAGTCCGTGCTTGTTTCCCGGGCCCAGAATCGCCGTTCAACAAAATCCACATGCCCCATTGCCACCGTGATGTCCTGGGCGCTGGGGCTCGTGGTTTCTGACAGCTCTGTGCTACTCTCCGACTTCAGGCCCTCACGGCGGTGCCGTAGCCTCCTCGCCTGATTACTCTGCATCTGCCTCAGGGTAAGGTGTATGATAAGGTGCGAGGCGTTGAGAACGGCCACAACTGCAGCGATGGTCGCAGCGGGATCCATGATCGCAGTGCTGTGGCGTCCGCGCTGTCACTGATCAAAAAGTGCGCGAACTGATTTCCCGCCGGCGCTTTCAGGGAGGGAGGCAGGGCGGTAGTGACTGACGGATGACGACAGTTACCCAAAAGCACCCTCGCCACATTTTTTTACCCAGAAGGCATTGGGGGCTCGACCCAGAATTCCAATGGGCAGCGGGGACTGCGGGAACTGTGGGATAGCTGCCCACAGTGCACTGCTTCCAATGTCGACGCTTTCCCTGGTACTGTGGACTGACAAAGTCGAATTACTGTCCTTAGTGTAGACACACACGTTCGACTTTCTAATATCGATTGCACATATTCGATTTAACTAAAATCGAACTACTCTCGTAGTGTAGACATACCCTTAGTGACATCAGGTGGGGAAGAACTGCACACCTTAGGTTTCTGCTTTGGGCCTCTTAAAAGTGTTCTACAGCGTGTACTCCTGGCTGCTGATGAATGTTGCCTATAGGAGGCATGAGTGTCAGAGTTACCATTACACTGAGCCTTTCTGCTGTGAATCTTAACGTCATCACCCTTTTGGAAAACCAGGATACTTCATATTTTGAATACGTGTGAAAAAGGATTTGACGGTGTC
>NW_020690150.1:0-2848 GCF_002925995.2 Terrapene triunguis
GCGATCGGCTGGCTGTGAAAACAAGAGTCTGTCTTATTGTCAAGGGATGGAGAAACTTGGCCAGCAGCAGGGGGTGCAGAACACTGCCCAAGTGCGGGGGTGACAGCGCATCCGGGATCCCAACATCCCAGCACTTTACACACCTTCCTGGAGCCTCCCGACCCCCCTGGGCTGTCGGGACTGCGACCCCAACCCCACTGATGAGAAACAGGCCTGGGAGGGGAAGCTACTGGCTCAGGGTCACACCAAGAGTCAGAAGTATGGATGGGACCCAGCAGGCCTTCTTTCCAGGCCCCTTCGCTAACCACTACTGCACACTCCCTCCCACAGCTGGCAATTACAACCAGGCCCCCATGTCCACTCCCCCTGCCTTTGAGAGGGAGTGTGCTCCGCTGGAGTGACTGGACCAGGGGACTGGGAGTCAGGACTCCTGAGTACCATTGCTGGGTTTCCTGTTGGTTCCACTGCTGGGTGTTTTCCTTTCCCTGTGGGACTTTGGGTAAGTTGCTCCCCCCTCTCTGGCTCTGTCCCCAGCAGTCAAACGGGGATTTCATACTTTCCCACTATTGGAAAGTGCTGGGAGAAGCCCCCAGCAAAAGCTGCTCTGACAGCGCTAAGCAGCGTCTGACCATTCAAAGTCGGAGTGCACTGCCCAGGAGGAGGAGGGTTTGGCTCTGGGGTTTCACTTCAGCCCAGTCTATAGAGAGGGGCCCAGCCATGGACTTTGGCTCAAGAAGACCAATTCTCCAATTTGTTAAGGGCGTTTTGAATTCCAATCCTGTGCTCCAAAGTGCTTGGTGTCATTTGCAAATTGTAGAAGCATGCTCTCCACTCCATTTTCCAAATCCTTAAGGAAAATATTGAATACTACCGGCCCCCGGACTGATCCCTGCCGGACCCACTAGGTACACCCTCTCCATTGGACAGCCAGACATGGAGAAGGGCTCTTGGAGTCTGGGCTTTCAACCAGCTCTGCACTCACATTACACTGATTACATCTAGACCACATTTCCCTCGTTGGCTTGTGAGAATGTCCCATGGGACTGTGTCAAAAGCCTAAGAAACACCAAGAGAGATCACCTCTACTGTTTACCCATCTCCACTAGGCCTATAACCCTGCCAAAGAAGGAGCTAGGATTGGCTTGGAATGATTTGTTCTTGACAAGTCCATGTTCTTTTTCAGGGATCGCAGACGAGAACTGGGGCACAACACCTGGTTTGTTAAGGCCACAAAAATGGAGGCAGGAACCTCTTCTCTCCTGCTGGCAAAGAACCCCAGGTACCTAAAAGACAGGGCCTCACATCCCTGAATGGGCTTTTAAAAAGACAAAGCTTAAAAAATTTGGCCCTGACCATTTCTTGTTTCCACAGACTAGATATTTTAGCAAACTTTAGAATTCCTTGGTGCTAAACACCGAGAAATTCCCCTTTCTCCTTCACAGAGGCTTTAACGCCCCTTATCTCACTCAGGCTCACGACCGCCCAGAGTTCGAGAATTGTCCCTGTTCGCATTGGACAGATGGGGAGGAGCTTGAGCTACAGAGAAGGGAAGGGACCTACCCAAGGGCCTACGCAGCAAGGCAGTGGCAGAGCCAGAAAGAGAAGCCACCAGTCCTGACTCCTGTTCTAATGGACAACAAACCCCCCAGAGGCGAAAGTAAGCCGGTACGGTACGGTACGGCGTAGCGGCAAGAGCCAGTACGCCGTGGGGGACTGGACCAGCTTCCGCGGCGGTGATTTAAAGGGCCCAGGGCTCCAGCCGCTGCGGGGAGCCCCGGGCCCTTTAAAGCGCCGCCGGAGCTCCGGCAGCCGGGCTCGGGCAGGGATTTAAAGGGCCCAGGGCTCCAGCCAGTGCGGGGAGCCCCGGGCCTTTTAAAGCGCCTCTGGAGCTCCGGCAGCCGGGCTCCCGCGGTGATTTAAAGGGCCCGGAGCTCCGGCAGCCGGGCTCCCGTGGTGATTTAAAGGGCCCAGAGTTCTGCCGTGGCCGGAGCCCTGGGCCCTTTAATCCTCCCCTGAGCCCCGGGGCTCCCAGCCACCTCCGCAGCTGGTAGCTCCGGGGTGATTTAAAGGCCCTGGGGCTCCCAGCCACAGCCGGAGCCCCTGGGCCTTTAAATCTTGAAAGGCCCCGCCTCTTCCGGTTGAGGCCACACCCCCGCTCAGGACTCCGGCATAACGGTAAATCCTTGAAGTTCCTTTCACCCCTGGGCAGGGATAGAGCCCAGGAATCGAGATGATGGGGAAATTTCATTGAACCATTTCTGTCAGAAAATCCCATTCAGACTAAACCAGTTTGTTTCTTGAACTCATAACAAGTGGGATGAAAGTTCTTTGCAAAAATATTTTGTTGCAAAACAAAAGCATCTCCTGTTTGTCACAGTGTGTTAAATTGTCTCGTCGCACACAGAGAGGAGACCCTTAGATCTCGAAAATTAGATAAGATGCCTGAGTCTGAGCTAAGTAGTTGCTGCTCTTATCAATTTCAAAATAAAAAAATACAAATAAAATAGAATATTTCAGCTATTCTATTATGTCACAATCTGATCTGAGTAAACGTGCTAGGACACCTCATATTATGCACTCCTCCTAGTGACACTCTCCAATGGATCTCCATCCTCCACCCACCGTTAGGTAGGTAGGAGCAGATCATTATTATCCCTACTTGAAAGAGGGAGAAGCTAAGGCTGAGAAAGGAGAATTGACTTGTCTTAGGTCACACAGCCAGTCAGTGGCAGAGTTGGGAATAGGACCCAAGAGCCCTGATTTTCAAACTAACCATCGGATCTTGAATTTCATACATTGAATGACCTGAATAAAGTGCTCTCAGATGAGTTCCAGACCAACAACAGTG
>NW_020690151.1:0-3046 GCF_002925995.2 Terrapene triunguis
TCAGGGAGAAGAGGTGGTTGGATGGGGCAGGGGTCCCAGGGGGGCAGTCAGGAAGGAGAGGGTGGGTTGGATGGGGTAGCAGGGGGCAGTTAGGGGCATGGCATCCGGGAGCGGTCAGGGGACAGAGAGCGGGGGAGGTTGGATGGGGCAGGATTCCTGGGGCGAGAAGCGGGGGGGTCGGATAGGGGGCAGGGGCCGGACCACGCCTGGCTGTTTGGGGAGGCACAGCCTCCGCTAACCGGCCCTCCATACAATTTCTGAAACCCGATGCGGCCCTCGGACCAAAAGGTTTGCCCGCCCCTGCTTTATACAGTTGCTGAGCAAGGTGTGTCATGCGTGGGATTCTTCCGTGGAGAGACGCTGCAAGAGTGGAGATTTCCGTCTAAACTCTCCCCACTATCCCCACCCTAGCGTACTGCTTAATCCTCATTCCTATATACCCAAAAACTCACCTTGCACGGCCGAGGAAGCTATTTCTGGATATCAGAATTAATCCCTCTCTGTTCTAGAGAGTTGATGGCATATCCCCTTCATGGTAGGTATTGGAGCTATTTTGACTTTCCTGGATGGTAATCTGGCCTTTATTAATCAAACTTGATGGACATGCTAATTCTGTAATATAACTAAAGTCATGCCCATCTAATAAGCTGGCGTTGTGCCCAGTCAGGTGGTAACATACCAGTGTTTCCTGGGGACGGGTGAAGAAGCACAGTCTGCAGAACATGGAAAGTGACATTTCTCCTGCAAGACCACCGTCGTGGCAGACACATTCAGGTCACAGGCTTCATTATTAGCGGTCATAGCTAACACAGCAGTTACGCCATCACCCACAGCCTTTCTCCTCTCTCCCATTTTCCAGTGCATCCCAGGATTGGGAAGGTGGCACATGGATGTGTTTGGTATGTGCGTCTTGCTAACCAGTAGATTTCTCAGGCTGGTAGCATGGAAGTGGTAGTTAGAGCAGAAGCTGGCAACCTTGTCTACATGGAAAGTAGCACTGGTTTAACTTAAGGTGTGAATTCAAGCTGATTCTAGCTAAACCAATGCAAAACGCTGTGTAAACACTGATTTCAGTTTAGGAATGACTCATTTTAGTTCAGTTTAAGATGATTAGGAACACATTTAAACTAAGCCAAAACAAGACACACTTAAGTCAAAATAAGACTGTCCACGCAGTCTATTTCACTGGCTTAAGTGTATGAGTTTAAAAGCCAATTTAAATTAAACCAATGCTACTCTCTTGTGAAGACAAAGCCCTGGGCCTCAGTTGGCCTGGTTTCTATCCCCAGCTCTTCCACAGGCTTGCTGTGTGAACTTTGGACAAATCCCTTATCCTCTCGGGGCATAAATTTCCCCGTCTATAAAATGGAGATAAGAGTAATCGCCACTTTTGTAAAGCTCTTAGAGTTCCTTGAATAAAAGACATGTTATGAGCAAGATCATTGACTGGTGGAAACTGACCTATATCTCCATGGAGTTACTCATCTCTTGAGGGGAACAATTATAATTCTATAGGCTCCATCTGCTCTTCTGTTTGGAGTCTAAAATGATTTTTTCCCCTTCAGCAGTGGATGTACATCACACTTCCCTACTGGTTTGCAGTCCTCCCTTTTGCTCAGCATCTGTGTGCTGCTAGCAGCTTGCAAAAGTGTGAGAGTTAAGTGGTGTGTTAAAGGTCTTTGCATGAGGGCTAGACTTGGTATTCATGCTCTGGTGCAAAACAGGAAGAACAACAGAGAACCCTGAACGGGCCTTTCAGCATGAATCAGCTGGGAGCACAGAAACAGCCCTCAAGGAGGACAGAGGGCAAAAAGGGGGGGAACGGGTCACTAAGGGATGAGCTTTAGGTACCGAAAAGTTGGGAATTCAGCTTTTGAACTGACTGGTTTCCTCTTGGGCCTGATTTTTCCTCAATTGGGTCTCCTCGCTTTCCGTGGCGGAAATCAAGAGTACCTCCGTGAAAGTCAGTGGTGTGGCGCTGGTGTTAGTGAGTGGAGAGTCAGGCCCACTGACTCCCGTAGAATTACTCCTGATTTACATCAGTGCGAGCAGAGAGACAGGCCCATAGATTGTAGTGGGTGCTGGGCTGCAGAGCTAGGTCCGGTGTGTCTGGTTGTGTGGTTATCACAATAGAATCAGAGAATCATAGAATATCAGGGTTGGAAGGGACCTCAGGAGGTCATCTAGTCCAACCCCCTGCTCAAAGCAGGACCAATTCCCAACTAAATCATCCCAGCCAGGGCTTTGTCAAGCTGGGCCTTAAAAACCTCCAAAGAAGGAGACTCCACCACCTCCCTAGGTAACGCATTCCAGTGCTTCACCACCCTCCTAGTGAAAAAGTTTTTCCTAATATCCAACCTAGACCTCCCCCACTGCAACTTGAGACCATTGCTCCTTGTTCTGTCATCTGCCACCACTGAGAACAGCCGAGCTCCATCCTCTTTGGAACCCCCCCTCAGGTAGTTGAAAGCAGCTATCAAATCCCCCCTCATTCTTCTCTTCTGGAGACTAAACAATCCCAGTTCCCTCAGCCTCTCCTCATAAGTCATGTGCTCCAGACCCCAATCATTTTTGTTGCCCTCCGCTGGACTCTTTCCAATTTTTCCACATCCTTCTTGTAGTGTGGGGCCCAAAACTGGACACAGTATTCCAGATGAGGCCTCACTAATGTCGAATAAAGGGGAACAATCACGTTCCTCGATCTGCTGGCAATGCCCCTATTTATACAGCCCAAAATGCCGTTAGCCTTCTTGGCAACAAGAGCACACTGTTGACTCATATCCAGCTTCTCGTCCACTGTGACCCCTAGGTCCTTTTCTGCAGAACTGCTACCCAGCCATTCGGTCCCTAGTCTGTAGCAGTGCATGGGATTCTTCCGTCCTAAGTGCAGGACTCTGCACTTGTCCTTGTTGAACCTCATCAGGTTTTTTTTGGCCCAATCCTCTAATTTGTCTAGGTCCCTCTGTATCCGATCCCTACCCTCTAGTGTATCTACCACGCCTCCCAGTTTAGTGTCATCTGCAAACTTGCTGAGAGTGCAGTCCAC
>NW_020690152.1:0-7385 GCF_002925995.2 Terrapene triunguis
TCCTCTGAACCACACCTCATAACACAAGGTGAACTGAATGACCTTGTCAGGGATTTGGAACTACCCAAGAGTAAGGCAGAGCTGTTGGGCTCCAGACTACAGCAGTGGAATCTCCTGGCAGGTCATGTTAGGGTTTCCATGTTCCGTGACCGTCAAAAGGATCTTGTCCCATTCTTCTTCATGGAAGGTGATCTTGTAGCCTGCAACAACATCGATGGTGTGATGGCAGCCCTCAACATCGTTCACGATCCAGATGAGTGGAGACTGTTCATTGATTCATCGAAGACGAGTCTTAAAGCTGTTTTACTGCATAATGGCAATGTTTTGCCATCAATTCCAGTTGGTCATGCAGAAGGAAACCTATGACAACATGAAACAACTTTTGAGGTGCATAAACTATGACCAACATCAGTGGCAGCTTTGTGGCGATTTGAAGGTTGTTGCTCTCTTGCTTGGTCTGCAGACTGGATACACAAAGTACTGCTGTTTTCTCTGCGAATGGGATAGTCGTGCAAGAGATTCCCACTACATCAAGAAAGATTGGCCACTGCGACAGTCATTGGAGCCTGGGAGGAAAAGTGTTCAGCATCCACCACTTGTTGAATCAAGGAAGATTTTGTTACCACCCTTACACATCAAGCTGGGTCTGATGAAGAACTTTGTCAAGGCCATTGACAAAACACAAGCAGCTTTCAAGTACCTCTGTGGAAAATTTCCAAGGTTAAGTGAAGCTAAGATAAAGGAAGGTGTCTTTGTTGGTCCTCAGATTCGTGAACTTCTTCAAGATGTTGCATTTGACCATGCACTGCGTGGCAAGGAAAAGACGGCATGGAAAGCCTTCCAGTTAGTGGCAATAAATTTTCTCGGAAACAACAAGGCAGACAACTACAGGTTGTTGGTGGAAAACCTCCTCAAGGCATACAAAAGCCTTGGTTGCAACATGTCACTAAAGATACATTTTTTGCACTCTCATCTAGATTTTTTTCCACCGAACTGCGGAGCAGTGAGCGACGAGCACGGCGAGCGATTTCACCAGGACATTGCAACAATGGAGAAACGCTATCAGGGCAAATGGAGCCCATCAATGCTTGCAGACTATTGCTGGACAGTGACAAGAGATGCTCCATTTAATGAATACAAGAGACAAGCCAAGAAGCGCCGAGTAGACACTGAATAGGACTAAACTATGTACATAATAGTTTTTTGCTTTTTGTAAAAATTCATAAAAAAATTTATATAACCCTTTTGCTGATTTTTAAAGTGTTACATAAACAGGACAGGTGAAATATTATCATGTAAAGCAACCATAAACACATGAAAAGACCTAGGTTTACAATTTATGATTAAAACTCTACTATCTACACAATATACATAGACATAAAATGTAAAAACTTAAATATCTTAGAAACAGTAGCCAATCAGTTGTTTTAATTGTCATATTTGAATTCAGCACATCAAAATACATAATAAATAGCACATTTTATCTCTGAAGCAGATGACTTCTCAAAAATTGTAGACCAGTGTTACGTGTGAGGACCCAGGGGGTTAGATCTGGGGGAAAGAAACTTGGACACGGGCAAGAGGGCCAGAACAAACACCTGCCTCCCACTGATTTCACTAGCATATCAATCAAGCCCTAACACCAACAAATTAAAAAATTTTCTTTCTTCCTTCCACTGACCCAGCCACTCTTCACCTACAGTGCAAAAAATTAAGAAATGGCCACTATCCTGCTTGGGGATGAAATTCCAAGATCATGAAATTTCTCCAAATGGAACAAATATTTTCAAATGAAATTTTGTGAAATTTTTTTGACACTTCTCTTGTTGTACTCAGGTAGCCTGACTTTTATATGTGCTCTGAACCACACAAAGCAAGGAAAGGGGATCTGCAAGTGATAAAGCCAAGTACACTGTACAGTAGAAGACAAGCTACTTGCAAACAACTGGAAGCATTGAAAAATCCTTTCCTAAGGAAGCAAACACTGCTTCAAAATAGAATAGAAAAAAAATGTGATTTGCATATTTGCACTCCCATTAAAGCCAACAGGACTTTTGCCTGCAGGAAATCTGCCCCTGCCCCCCATGTACACCCGCCCCCCCCAATCCAGGTTTTCTATAGTGTCCATCACTATAGTATTTAAATGCTGAATACGAAAACTGTAGAATTGTGCCCTTAGTTTTCCATGAATAAAGGTTACAAATATCTTTGAGGAATCATTTAGTGGTAGGGTGGGTGAAAACTGAGAACTCGTCAACTTTGTGATGGAAAGCCATGATTGCCACAAAGTGTACTCTGGTTGAGCTCATTGATAGGTCTGATTTTTTGAGTTCCAGGATATAACCTAATACCATTGGTAAAGGAGAGGTAGTGGCCACTGTTTGTCTATTCTGGCACCATATGTGGAATATCTTCTATTTGTGAAGGTAAGTGTATTATGTACCTAGTTGTGTGAAGAGAGCTTTTATCTTTTGGATAGTTTCTAAGGCATCTTCTCGGATGCAGGCTTGAATAAGCAGTCATCCAGATACGAGAATATTATGACCCCTTGTCCAGAGCTGGTGCACCCATGGAAAAAAATTAGCAGGTGCTTAGCACCCACTGGCAGCCAGCTCCACCCTCCCCCCCAGCGCCTCCTGTCCACCGGGGGCCCTGCCATTCAACTCCTCCCCCTCCCTCCCGCCCACTGCAATCAGCTGTTTCACAGTGTGCAGGAGGCTCTGGGAGGAAGGGGGAAGAGTAGGGATGGGGCACACTCCGGGGAGGGGGCAGAACTGGGTGGGGAAGAGGCGGGTGCGGACTTGGGAGAAAGGGAGGGGTGGGGCCTAGGGCAAAGCAGGAGCAGGAAGAGGTGGGATGGGGGTGGGGTCTTGTGGGAAGGGGGCAGGACCTGGGGCGGAGCGGGGGGTTGAGCACCCCCTGGGCCCGGAGGAAGCTGGTGCCTATGCAGGAGATGGCTTACTTCCTGTCATTGTAGGTGCTTGTGAGAAGGGTCCCTGAATAAGGACGGGGAGGTGGGGGGGATGGAGGTGAATTGGATTGAATAGCCAGTCTCAATGATTTTTAATATACATTTGTCTGATGTGATGGTCTGCCATGCTGGGTGGAATGGGGTCAGATGGTCTCCAAAAGGATGGCTAGTTGTAGATGGTTCAAGCACTTGAAAATGGAGGGAGGAAGTATCTCCGGTCCTAGACCAAACCCTCAAAATTGCTGTTTAGAGGGGGTTTGCTGGGATGTTGATGGCCGAGATGGTAGTGGCCTCCGTCTTGTGAGCCTCTGTCTACCTCTTTGGGAATCATATTGCCTCTGTGGTTGTACGTCTATTGCAGATCTTGTTCTTTGTGCTGAGTAGTATTTTCCTTGCTTCCTTCTTTGTATAGGCATCTATATGCCAAAGGACTGAAGAGTCACCCTGCAGTCTTTTAGGGTGTGAAGCGACTCATCGGTCTTAGCCGCAAACAGCTTCCATCCCTCGACTGGGAGATCTTCTGCAGTGGATTGTACCTCTTTGGGGAAACCAGAGAGGTGGAGCCAGGAAGCTTGCAGCATGACTATGGCTGTGGCGATGGATTGTGCCACTGCGTCTGCTGAATCCAGTGAGGCTTGCAAGGCTGCTCAGACTAGAAGGTAGTCCTCCAAGATGACTGCTTTAAATTGCTCTTTTTCTGTCCTCAGGGAAATAATCAATAAATTCAGATATCTTTGAATGATTGGAGTGGTTGTATTTAGCCATCAGTGCTTCATAATTGACAATCCTGAATTGTAGGGTCGCCCAATCTAATTGCTTCCAGTCCCTATCATACGGAGTGGATCTGGAGTGATGTTGTCTGCACCATTCATTCATGGCCTCTACTATCAGAGAGTTTGGTGTCGGGTGTTAAAAAAAAAAATTCCATTCCCTTGGAGGGAAGTAGTGTTTTTTGTCCTCTTTTACAAGTGGATGGAACTGCTACTGGGGTCTGTCAGATGGTCTTGGCTGGGTCCATGAGTGTCAATCTTATCGGGAGAGCAATTTTGGATGAAATTGCTGTTAGTAGAATGTCCAACAACTTGTGTTGAGACTCTGCAACTTCTTTCAATGGTATATCTAGCAAGTCCGCAATCCTCTTACACAGCTCTTGGAATTGTTTAAAATCATCACCCATTGCAGGGGGTGGGGACATGATGGTTTCGTACAGAGAGGAGGAAGAAAAATTGGTAGCTGGGGTGACTTCCTGGTCAGAAGTCTCCTCCGGTCCTCTTCTGGGTGCATCTTCCGGGGGTTCAGAGGATCCCATTATTGAGGATGATGGAGAATGTCTCAATCTCTCCCTGTGGGTATTGGGAGGCTTATAATAGTGGTGACGGTACGCTGCCTCATGGATCCCAGTAGGGCCACTGTGGCAGGAATGGCATTGGTGTGGCATCCATGGATGTCTATACCACCCCTGGGTTTCCATTCTGGGGTGGTATCCAGGTTGTTCTGGGGGGCCCGGTCTGGTGGCTGTCTGGATGGGTGAGGAGTGATGTGATGAGTAGATCTCCCCTTCCTCATCATCATTCTCATCACTGGAGAAAGAAGGAGCTGATCTGGATGGTGGTGTAAATTGGTTTGGGACCAAGCTTGCTGGAGTAACATCGGTATCAAGGAGAGGAGACTAGGAGGTCTTTGTAGCAAAGAAATTGCTGCGGTACCAAGAGCACCGATATTGAGGAGAGCGTTGGTGGTGGTGGTGCCGATGAAATTACCGCAGTCGTCAGTACCGACGATTCCACACTATGTACTATAGAGGCAGAAGGTGGTGCCACAGACTGCAGTGCTGCTCGGTGCCACATGTTTGAGCGGCATTGGCGGTGCTGAGAAAGGGATGTTTCTCTTTCCTGTTTCTCTCCAAGCCTGCCCGCTTAGGGTCTTCGGCTGACATGGTACCCGCGGTACCAGAGGGCCCCGCCGCCTCAGAGGTAGGCTGCCTCAGTGCAGTCAGTACCGATAGCATCTGATGGGTGGCATATGCGGCCCACAATTATAAATAGGTTGAGAACCATTGCTGTAGAGGAACCTACAGAGTCTGGACCTGCTTCAGGAACAATGTCTTGTAATAAGGGTCCCTGAAGAGGGACGGGATAGGTGGTGTTTGTGACGGGTTGGATCACAGAATCCCCCTTGGGAGCTACCACCCAATGTACCAAGACTACCCCTGTTCCTGTTTACCCTGCCAGCTCAGGACTCCAGCACCCTGTCTTGCTGAGCCAGACACTCCAGTCTGCTCTAACACAGACCCAGGGTCTGAATCACTTGTCCCAAGGCTGCAAGTTTACCTGAAAACAGCTCACAGTAGTGTGCTTGTCTTTAGCTCTCAGATGCCCAACTCCCAATGGGGTTTAAACCCAAATAAATCCGTTTTACCCTGCATAAAGCTTATGCAGGCAAACTCATAAATTGTTCGCCCTCTATAACACTGATAGAGAGATATGCACAGCTGTTTGCTCCCCCAGGTATTAATACATACTTTGAGTAAATTACTCAATAAAAAGTGATTTTATTAAATACAGACAGTAGGATTTAAGTGATCCCAAGTAGTAACAGACAGAACAAAGTAAGTCACCAAGCAAAATAAAATAAAATGTGCAAATCTATGTCTAATCAAACTGAATACAGATAATCTCACCCTCGGAGATGCTTCAGTAAGTTTTTTCTCAGACTGGACACCTTCCAGGCCTGGGCACAGTTCTTTCCCCTGGTACAGCTCTTGTTGCAGCTCAGGTGGTAGCTAGGGGATTCTTCATGATGGCTCCTCTCCCTCTCTGTTCTCTTCCACCCCTTTATATATCTTTTGCATAAGGCGGGAACCCTTTGTCCCTCTGGGTTTCCACCCCCCCTCACTGGAAAAGCACCAGGTTAAAGATGGATTCCAGTTCAGGTGACATGATCACATGTCACTGCAAGACTTCATTGCCCACTTGCCAGCACACACATATACAGGAAGACTCACAGCTAAACACAGCCATCTGCGGATAATGGTCCTGGTTAATGGGAGTCATCAAGATTCCAAACAATCATTAATGGCCCACACTTTACATAATTACAATAGGCCCTCAGAGTTATATTTTATATTTCTAGTTTTAGATACAAGAGTGGTACATTTATACAAATCAGATGATCATACTCAGTAGATTATAAGCTTTGTAATGATACCTTACAAGAGACCTTTTGCATGAAGCATATCCCAGTTACGTTATATTCACTTACCATATTTTTTCTAAAACTATCCCAGTTACATTATATTCACTTATTATCATGTTTTTATAAAACCATATAGACTGCACAATGTCACAGTGTTGAGAAGAGATGGCTAGGAATTGTATGGCATTACCCGACCTCATGATGCTTAGGACTCATTTGTCCATGGTAACTGTAGTAAAAGTGAGACAACTAGTCTCCAAACTGAGAAGACAGAGATGGGGGGGTACACAACTAGAATGCTGCCCTAGACAGGCAAGGCAAAATGCGTGCTTGCTGGAGAAGGATTCGCTAACTGGTTGAAACTGAACCCAGAAGACCTCCTCCTCTGAGATCTCTGACCTTTCCTGGAAAAATCTTGCTGCCTCACAGAAAAGGATGACTAGCAGAAAAACTTCTGTGAGTGGTACTGCTACTGCTGCTGTTGACCCTCATAGTGATGTCACTTTGTGGCTGAGGTATAAACTCCCAAGGAACAAATAGTAGTAGCCCATGATCCTTAAACACATTTAAAGTTTCATCAGTCTTTTCTGAAAACAAAAATGACTCTCAAAAGGTAAGTCCTCTATGTTTTGCAACCGCAAGGCACTCCTCATGGTCACAGCTGATACCATAATTCTGGATGAAGCATCTGCCATGTCCAGAGCCAAATGCAACAAAGTCTTTGCCACCAGATGGCCCTCTGCAATGAAAACTTTCAACACTTTCCTGGAGGCTTCCGGAAACTTTTCATTGCCCCAGGGTGGTTTGCACTTAAATATGGTACTATGGTCTGTCATTTCTTTATAAATAAAGGACACTGTGATCCTCCAAGCTCCTGAGGCTTCTTGTTTCTTATAATTGCAGTGGTGCCATTTCCCTTGCTGTAGGTATTAATAATAAATAATAACCAGACTCTGCATTTCTATAGCATCTTCCACCAAAGATCTCAAAGTTCTATTCTTTCGATTTCCCTGGTGCTTATCCAGAACTCCAGGTATCTCCCAAATATTAAAACACTCTGGTGGGCCAGATCCTCAGCTGGTATAAATCAGAATAGATCTGTTGACTTCCATGGAGCCTTGCTGATTTACATCACTTGAGAGTCTGACCCAGCATTTGAAATCCTAAAAATGTTCAATATGCTGTTAGGATCCACCAAATATCTAGTTAATAGTCTCAC
>NW_020690153.1:0-6242 GCF_002925995.2 Terrapene triunguis
GGGGGGGGGGAAGGTACCACTCTGTCACCCTCCCGGGGTCCCTTCCTACCAGAGTCTCTACTGGGGTCTCCCAGGAGTCGACGGGTCCTTGGTGCTCGGCGAGTTCGGTCATCCCCTGGGTCCCCTCTAACCGCCGGGGCGCTGGCGGGCCGTGGACGGCGTCTCTTCCCAGCGTAGCCACCGGCTGTGGCTGGTCCGCCGCAGGAGCTTCCCCGGCAGGTCCTTCGCCTACGGGCTCCCGCCCAGACTGAGCTGGTCTCCCTCCCTTTATACTCCTATAGCACTTTATAGATTCATAGATTCATAGATTCTAGGACTGGAAGGGACCTCAAGAGGTCATCGAGTCCAGTCCCCTGCCCGCATGGCAGGACCAAATACTGTCTAGACCATCCCTGATAGACATTTATCTAACCTACTCTTAAATATCTCCAGAGATGGAGATTCCACAACCTCCCTAGACAATTTATTCCAGTGTTTAACCACCCTGACAGTTAGGAACTTTTTCCTAATGTCCAACCTAGACCTCCCTTGCTGCAGTTTAAACCTTTTGCTTCTTGTTCTATCCTCAGAGGCTAAGGTGAACAAGTTTTCTCCCTCCTCCTTATGACACCCTTTTAGATACCTGAAAACTGCTATCATGTCCCCTCTCAGTCTTCTCTTTTCCAAACTAAACAAACCCAGTTCTTTCAGCCTTCCTTCATAGGTCATGTTCTCAAGACCTTTAATCATTCTTGTTGCTCTTCTCTGGACCCTTTCCAATTTCTCCACATCTTTCTTGAAATGCGGTGCCCAGAACTGGACACAATACTCCAGCTGAGGCCTAACCAGAGCAGAGTAGAGCGGAAGAATGACTTCTCGTGTCTTGCTCACAACACACCTGTTAATACATCCCAGAATCACATTTGCTTTTTTTGCAACAGCATCACACTGTTGACTCATATTTAGCTTGTGGTCCACTATAACCCCTAGATCCCTTTCTGCCGTACTCCTTCCTAGACAGTCTCTTCCCATTCTGTATGTGTGAAACTGATTTTTTCTTCCTAAGTGGAGCACTTTGCATTTGTCTTTGTTAAACTTCATCCTGTTTAACTCAGACCATTTCTCCAATTTGTCCAGATCATTTTGAATTATGACCCTGTCCTCCAAAGCAGTTGCAATCCCTCCCAGTTTGGTATCATCCGCAAACTTAATAATCGTACTTTCTATACCAATATCTAAGTCGTTAATGAAGATATTGAACAGAGCCGGTCCCAAAACAGACCCCTGTGGAACCCCACTCGTTATGCCTTTCCAGCAGGATTGGGAACCGTTAATAACAACTCTCTGAGTACGGTTATCCAGCCAGTTATGCACCCACCTTATAGTAGCCCCATCTAAATTGTATTTGCCTAGTTTGTCGATAAGAATATCATGCGAGACCGTATCAAATGCCTTACTATCAAATGCCACTTGGAGCATGCCCAGTCCACCCAGGGAGGCGGGACTTCCGCTGTCAGTCCCTGGGGCTTAACTCCTTCTGGGCTAAGGTGGGGTAGCCTTGCCCCGCCACACACCCTCCCCCTTAAGAAGGACCGTCCCCGGGGCTGGTCCGTCTCCCCAACCTCCTTTCCCTGTCTAGAAAAGAAATCTGCGTTAGCATGCGCCTTACCCGGACGATGAAACACGCGGAAGTCGTACGGTTGGAGGGACAGGTACCAGCGCATAATTCGGGGGTTTGCATCCTTCATGCTGTGTATCCATCTGAGGGGGGCATGGTCGGTGATCAATTTGAAGGTATTCCCCAGTAAATAATAGTGCAGGGCATCAATGGCCCATTTCGCCGCCAGGGCCTCTTTCTCGATTGTTGCGTAGTGTTGTTCTCGAGGGAGTAGTTTTCGGCTTAGATACAGTACTGGGTGTTCCTCCCCCTCCCATTCCTGGGAAAGGACCGCTCCTAAGCCTACCTCTGACGCATCTGTTTGGAGTATGAACTCCTTTGAAAAATCGGGGTGTCGCAAGACCGGCTCCTGCATGAGTCGGTCTTTCAGCGTCCTGAAGGCCTTGTCACACAGGTCGGACCATTGTACCTGTTGTGGCTGGGAGTTTTTTTGTCAGGTCCGATAGAGGTGCAGCTATGGACGCAAAGTCCAGTACAAAGCGACGATAGTACCCGGCTAGTCCCAAGAACTGGCTTACCTGTTTCTTCGTCGTGGGCGTAGCTGTGTCCATAAGAGCTTGTAGTTTATTGATTTGGGGGCGCAACTTCCCTCCCCCTACGACATACCCAAGGTAGGTCACCTCTTCCTAGCTGAGATGGCATTTCGCCAGATTGGCCGTGAGCCCAGCTGCTCGGAGGGCCTGGAGGACTCCCCTGAGGTGGTGAAGGTGGTCTTTCCAGCTGCGACTGTAGATCACGATGTCATCTATATATGCCGCTGCGTATTGATCGTGAGGCAACAAGAGCTTATTCATCAGCCGCTGAAACGTTGCTGCAGCGCCGTGTAACCCGAATGGCATGGTTACAAAGTGGAAGAGGCCGAAGGGTGTTGGAAAGGCCGTTTTCTCTCGGGAATTGGGTGTAAGGGGGATTTGCCAGTATCCTTTGGTTAAATCTAGGGTCGACAAATACCTCGCTCCCCCGAGTCGTTCTAGGAGTTCTTCTACCCGGGGCATTGGGTATGCGTCAAACCTAGAGATGGCATTAACCTTCCGGAAATCAATACAGAATCGAATGGTCCCGTCGGGTTTTGGGACCAGAACAATGGGGCTGCGCCATTCACTCTTCGACTCCTCGACTACACCCATTTCAAGCATTGTGTCCAACTCTTGTCGCACTGTGGCCCACATCTTCCGGGGTATGGGACGATGGTTATCTCTCACCTTCTGGCCCGGCGTCGTCGCGATATGATGGCTCGTCAGGTTGGTTTGTCCCGGGTGGGTTGATAGCACATCGGGGAAGTCCTTTACAAGCTGCGATATTTGGTCTCGCTGTGCCTGGGTAAGGCCGGCCCTGAGTGTCGCTGGCTTGTGGTCTAAGGGTTCCCCTGCTAGGGGTCCCAATTCTGGGTCTGGGGGTGAGAAGGTGATGAACAAGGATTCCCTAACCTTCCAGGCCTTTAAGAGATTCACATGGTAAGTCTGGGTGTCCCTCCGTCGTCCCGGTAACCGGACTTCATAATCTACGGGTCCGACCCGTCGGATCACCTCGTATGGTCCCTGCCACTTGGCCAGGAGCTTTGATTCAGCCGAGGGTAACAAGAGTAACACCCGGTCCCCGGGGTTAAAGCTACGTGCCTTAGCCCCTCTGTTATATAGTCGAACCTGCGTCTCTTGGGCCTGTCGCAGATGCTCCCGGGCAAAAACCCCCAAGGTTTGGAGCCGTTCTCACAGACGTAGCACATACTGGGTGGTTCCGAGCACGCGAGTCTCCTGAGTCTCCCAGTCTTCCCTTAAGAGGTCCAGGATCCCTCGGGGCTGCCTGCCGTACAAAAGTTCGAAGGGCGAGAACCCGGTTGACGCTTGGGGTACTTCTCTTATGGCAAACTGCAGGGCTGGCAATAATGAATCCCAATGGCTGGGGTCTTCCTCTACGAACTTCCGCAGCATGGACTTCAGGGTACCATTAAAACGCTCCACCAGCCCATCTGTCTGGGGATGGTAAACTGACGTTCGGAGCGTCCGTATATTCAGGAGGCAGCACAATTCTGCTATCAATTTCGAGGATACGTTAGTACCCTGATCCGTCAGGATCTCCGCGGGTATCCCAACCCTAGCGAAGACCTTCACGAGTTCGGTGGCAATCACCGGTGCCGTGGCCGCTCGGAGGGGAACAGCCTCGGGGTACCGGGTCACGTAGTCCACGATTACTAAAATAAATCGATTCCCTGTCTTGCTTCTTTCTAAGGGTCCCACTAAATACATTCCGATACGTTCAAAGGGTACGCCGACCACCGGCATGGGTATTAACGGGGCTCGGGGTACACCTTTTGGTCCCGCCTGTTGGCATTCTGGGCAGGATGCGCAATATTCTCGGACTTCTTGGTGAATGCCAGGCCAAAAGAAACGGCGGGCCACCCTCTGAAGGGTCTTTTCCCGCCCCAGATGTCCAGCCCATGGGTTGGCATGTGCCAAGTGTAGTAGGCCTCATCGCAACCTCTGGGGAACCAATAGCTGTCGGAGGGCCTCAGGCGTATGTGGCTCCTGCACCACCCGATATAGGCGGTCCCGCTGGACCTCGAACCATGGCCCCTGCGGAGGTCTTGGGGGTACGTCCTCTCCCGCTCCGGGGGCAATGGCCTGCTCCCAAGCCCGACTCAGCGTTGGGTCCTCTCTCTATTCCCTCACAAAGTCAATATCTCGTTCCAACTCCCTCTGAGTCTCTTCCATGGGTTGATGTTGGGCTTCGGCAGGCGTCTGCCCCGCTGTAGACGTCCCCTCCCCGGGGTCTGTCTCTGGCGTGTGTCCGAGGAGTTCCTTTCCTGGAGACGTAGCTCCTTCGATTTGCGGAGCTGACAGTTGATACTGTTGGAGGACCTCCCTAAACTCGGGCCAATCCCATCCCAGCACTATGGGGTAGGCCAATCTGGGGGCTATGCCCACGTGGATGACTTCCTCCCGCTGCCCTATCCCAATCCTCACCCAGGCGGTGGGATAAGGGCGGATGTCCCCATGTACACACTGTAAGTGTATCTTATCCCCCGCAAGTCTAAGGTTCGGGACCAGCCCCTCCCGTACGAGGGTCTGACTACATCCTGAGTCTACGAGAGCCCTCGTGTGGATCCCCTCGACCCGCACCAGAACCACCAATTTCCCTGGGCCCCTTTTCCGGGCTCTATGACCGGCCACCCATACTTGCCCATAGTTACAATCCATAAAAGGACATTCCCGCTGAAAATGTCCCTCTTGCCCGCACTCCCAGCAGCGGTTCCGGCCCTCCGCGGGTCCGTTGTCTTCCCTTGTTGGGCTTCGTCCCCCTTGGGGTGGCCGTTCCCTTCGACTCGGCCTCCGAGGGACTTCCCGCCTGGGTCCGGGATTGTGAAGGTTAGTAGGTGCGGGTCGGATATGGGGGGCAGGTTCCCGAGCCCCCGCTCCCCGAGGGCTTCCCCTGTCTCGGCCTTCTCTCTGGCTCAGGTTTCCAGACCTACGGGGGTGAGTCTGGGCTTCCTCAGCTGCTAAGTAATCCTCCATCAGGCCCACGGCCACGGACAGGGTGGCCGGTCGGTGATGCTGTACCCATGCTTTCCCTCCTTCTGGGAGGATCTGGGTGAACTGTTCGAGTGCCACCCTTTCTGCTACGTGTGGCCCGGTCAAGCCCTCAGGCTCCAACCATCTCCAACAGAGGTCCCGTACCCGTTGGGCCACGGCCCGAGGCCGAGCTCCAGGAGGGTACGGTTCTTTACGGAGGCGCTGGTGGTACGTCTTGGGGTTAATGCCGGTCTGGTCTAAAATGGCCGTTTTCACCCGGGGTTAGTCCAAGGCCTCTCGGGAATCCAGGTTACAATAGGCCATCTGCGCCGGTCCCGTTAAATAGGGGGCCAACATCGTGGCCCAGTGTTCTGGGGGCCACCGAGCAGCGGTGGCGACCCGCTCGAATGTAACCAGGAATGCTTCAGGGTCGTCGCCTGGTCCCATCTTTGTGAGGCGAACCGTTAGTCCCCCAGGTGCTCCACAAGCCCTGCGCCTGTGGTATTGGGGGTGGGAACTCCTGGCGGTTGCATTACTGTAGCTATTTGTTGGACCAGGCACTCTTGTTGTCCTTGGTATTGGGTGGCCAATTCCCGAAGGAGTTGCTGCTGTTGTTCCTGGTGCTGGGTCATCTGTAGCTGCTGCTGGCTGGCCATCTGTTGCAGCATGTGTGCCTGTTGTTGTCGCTGTTGGGCCACCTGTTCTTGCTGGTTCTCCAGCAACCACTTTAAAAGTTTCTCGGCATCCATCTTAGACGGCGGGAGGGGTTCCGTCATCTAGACTCCGTGTATTGGACCTCTTACCAGGTCCTGGGCGTTCCCCACTTCTGGTACCAAGTGTGACGGTCCACGCCCCTAAGGTTGCGGGCGGCGTGGACTGTCCGCCACCGTCTGTCAAATAGCCCTTTGATCCAGGGCAGTATAGCCTAGCGGCCAAAGTCTATGACGTCCCCTTTTCCTCAAGGGGACGCAGCCTAACGGCAGGAGTCTGGAACCCAGCCCGTGGTTACCGGGCGGTAGGGCCTATTGGCCAGAGTCCCGGAAGCGACCCTCGGGCGGAGGGTAGCGTGGCCTAGCGGC
>NW_020690153.1:6252-7147 GCF_002925995.2 Terrapene triunguis
AGGGTAGCGTGGCCTAGCGGCCGGAGTCCCGGAAGCGACCCTCGGGTGGAGGGTAGCGTGGCCTAGTGGCCGGAGTCCCAGAAGCGACCCTCGGGTGGAGGGTAGCGTGGCCTAGCTGCCGGAGTCCCAGAAGCGACCCTCGGGTGGAGGGTAGCGTGAGGCTTTTTCACCAACTCAGCGGGGGGGTTTCCGACCAAAACATGCTGAGTTTCCCCGGGGGGGGGGAAGGTACCACTCTGTCACCCTCCCGGGGTCCCTTCCTACCAGAGTCTCTACTGGGGTCTCCCAGGAGTCGACGGGTCCTTGGTGCTCGGCGAGTTCGGTCATCCCCTGGGTCCCCTCTAACCGCCGGGGCGCTGGCGGGCCGTGGACGGCGTCTCTTCCCAGCGTAGCCACCGGCTGTGGCTGGTCCGCCGCAGGAGCTTCCCCGGCAGGTCCTTCGCCTACGGGCTCCCGCCCAGACTGAGCTGGTCTCCCTCCCTTTATACTCCTATAGCACTTTATAGATTCATAGATTCATAGATTCTAGGACTGGAAGGGACCTCAAGAGGTCATCGAGTCCAGTCCCCTGCCCGCATGGCAGGACCAAATACTGTCTAGACCATCCCTGATAGACATTTATCTAACCTACTCTTAAATATCTCCAGAGATGGAGATTCCACAACCTCCCTAGACAATTTATTCCAGTGTTTAACCACCCTGACAGTTAGGAACTTTTTCCTAATGTCCAACCTAGACCTCCCTTGCTGCAGTTTAAACCTTTTGCTTCTTGTTCTATCCTCAGAGGCTAAGGTGAACAAGTTTTCTCCCTCCTCCTTATGACACCCTTTTAGATACCTGAAAACTGCTATCATGTCCCCTCTCAGTCTTCTCTTTTCCAAACTAAACAAACCCA
>NW_020690154.1:0-4049 GCF_002925995.2 Terrapene triunguis
CCCATAACTCCCAGCGCCAGGCAGAAGAGGCCATCTTTTACCAAGAATGCGTGTTTTAGAAATCGTGGAAACATGGACTCCTCCACCACCCCCGTGAGAACTTCGGACTTAGTTTTACCCCCGAGCACCTTTGGACTTGTGTGGAGAAAACGCTACATCAGCAACAGTTCCGACGGGGGCCCTTTGACTCAACCGTTGATGGATACGCAGGAACCCGACCCGAAACCCAAACCTTCGTGAGGCACCCCGATGAGTGTGATGGCCTCTCATTGTCCACCCCCCTAGAGGTGGAAGGCGATCATGGCTTGGAGGAGTCACCGGCGGAACAGGTGAATGGAAAAGACTTCGCTCAGGTAAAGGAATGATTAAGAAGTGATGGTTGAGGATGGGGTGTAATGGGGTTAGGAACCGACCCGGGATTACGTAAATCTAAAAACAAGCAGTGGGGGTGCTTACACTGTTTCTTTTCTGAAAAATCTCTCAACAGCTCGACGATGCCTTTCTAGAGATTATTAAACCCCACGTAAAAACCGCCGCTCAGAACATAGCTAAAGACGTGGTAGGTCATGTCTCCCGTGCTGTTCTGGAGAAGGTGGGGAATACAGTTTCACAGGCAGGATCGGGGCTGATGTACATTAAAAGGAGGAAGAGAAAGAGAAATGCATCATACCCGCAACGCACAGGTCCCCCGAAACCCTTTAAAAGAAGGGCTTTGACACGCAGGGCTGGCCATAAGCAAAGGTCCAAGAGGAAGCCTGGGTGAAAGAGGAGACGCTCTCTGCCTGGTAAAAGAGACATATTTTAATCAACATGGCTTTTGTTCACTGCGGGTCTGAAGAGTGCACCAAATCCGAACTAGACTTGTTCCAAATAGCCCCTGCGCAGACCAGCATCGAGAAAAGCATCTACATCGAGGTGCTGCCTCTATGGGCTGTTTACGGAGTCTGCCCCCATTGACTTTTTTATAGCAGGGAATGGCATAGATTATATGGATTTAAACAACACGCTGCTGTACCTGTGTTGCAAGATTATAAAAGGAGACAGAACTGAACTTGCCAAGGACGCCGTGGTGGGCCTGGTGAATTACCCCATGGCCTCTATTTTCAGTCAGTTTGATGTCACGCTGGGAGACCGCCTCGTAAGCCAAAGCAACAACTGTTACCCTTACAGGGCCTTTATAGAATCGGTGCTCAATTACAGCGACGACACCCTCGCCACGCAGTTTTCCACCGGCCTGTTTTACAAAGACACTGCTGGACAACATGAAGAAATGGAGTTGGATGGCGGGAATCTAGGGTTTGTGAGGCGTGCAAAGCTGACGGCCCAGAGCAGAACGGTAGAGCTGCTGGGTCATCTACACAGCGACCTGTTTTTCCAAGAAAAACTTTTGTTGAACAGAGTAGATGTGAAAATTAAACTGACGCGCAGTAAAGACGCTTTCTGTTTAATGGGCAGTGCGGCTGAATGCTTTAAACTGCGCATTGTATCAGTGTCCCTTTTTGTGAAGAAAGTACAGGTGGCCCCGAGTATCCATCTGGGGCACGCGGAGGCCCTGCTTACCGCTAATGCTAAATACCCTGTGGACCTTGTGGGAATGAAAGTGTTTAGCATCCCCGCGAGCAGCAGGGTCAGTAACCAGGAGAACCTGTTCTTGGGACAGTTCCCAATATGCTTGTCCTAGGGTTTGTGGGTAATGATGCCTTTAGTGGAAGTTACGCTAAAAATCCCTTTCATTTTAAACATTATGATATTAATTTTGTGGCTTTGTTTGTGGATGGTGAACAGATACCAACCAAGCCTCTGGAACCAGACTTCAAGGCAGGACACTGCGTAAGAGAATACATGAATCCAGGGCCGGCTCTGGCTTTTTTGCCGCCCCAGGCAAAAAAGCCTCCCGCCGCCCCCCCGCGGGGAGCGCACCGAGTCCGGCCGCAGCCCCGCTCTCCCCGACCGGCCGGAGCGCCGGGAGGAGGTCGGCGAGCCTGGCTGGGGCCCCGCTCTCCCCGATCGTCCGGAGCGCCGGGAGAAGGGCGGAGAGCCCGGCCGGGGCCCCGCTCTCCCCGACCGGCCGGAGCGCCGGGGTGGGGCGGCGAGCCCGCTGCGGCCCCGATCTCCCCAGCGGCCGGAGCGCCGGGGGCAGGGGGCGAGCCCGCCGCCCGGCCCTGCTCTCCCCAGCCGGCCGGAGCGCCGGGGGAGGGCGGCGAGCCCGCCGCCCGGCCCCTCTCTCCCCGGCCGGCCGGAGCGCCGGGGGAGGGCGGAGAGCCCGCCGCGGCCCCGCTCTCCCCAGGTGAGCGCTGCCCCCCTCCAGGTGCCGCCCCAAGCACATGCTTGGAGGGCTGGTGCCTGGAGCCGGCTCTGCACGAATCTGGTACAGATGGCTGGTAAACACATGAAAGATCGTTCTCTGTTAATCGACCGCGAGGAGTTTGCACAGGGTTACACCTTGTTTGCCTTTGACCTGTCTCCCAACCAGGAATGCGCCAATCACTATTCCCTGATTAAAACCGAGAACCTGAGAGCAGAAATACATTTTGGGAAGGCTTTAAGGGTCACCGTCAATATGATCGTGTTTGGGGTTTTTGACAATGTCATAGAGATAAATCAGAGGAGAAACGTTCTGTTTGACTACATGTGAACATGGACACTGTGCTGCTCTCACGTGTCTTATCAACGGACCCTTACACGAAAAAGAATTTCTTAGATGTGTTCCCTTGCGACTGGCTCCCTGGAGGCAAGCTGTCTCAGAGACCCCTAGGTTTGGTGGTCAACACGCATCCACACAACCAACCGGGTCAACACTGGCTCGCCTTGTATCTGGCGGAGCGTAACCGTGGAGCGTTTTTTGACAAGGCCCCACTCCGTCACCTGCAGCGATCACTGCGTGTTTTTCTTACATCATCGTAGCAAGGGTTTATCTTTTGACCGGATTTTAAAATTGTATTCTAACGACTTAGTGCAAAACGACCGACGGTGATGAATTTTGTAAAAAATAAATTTAAATTCTTGGGCATGCCTAGCCTTGCTCAAAACATGTTTCAACAAGCCCAGATATGTGTATCTTGCAATGATTTTCATAGCCATGTTACCCAATAAAGCACTCCAGGTGAGGGGTTTAAAGACAACTGATATTTGGTGGGGTTTTTGTTCTTTTAAAAAACAAAACAAAAAAAACAATATTTTTTACACAGATCATTCTGATATTTTCCTCTGCCGGAGGGGGAGCCCTTAATCGCTCCAATTGGCGGCTGGGTACCAGGTATATTTTTTCTGCATACTCCATTATTCTTTTAAGTGAAACCCTTTTATTACACCCTCGCCACGGAATTTTCCGCCGACCTGTTTTACAAAGACACAGCCGGACAACACGAAGAAATGGAGTTGGATGGAGGGAATCTAGGGCTGGATGAAGCAGCACTTCCAGGCTGCCTCTCCTTATATGCCCCTGGGCTCCATGGGCTGGGTCAAGCAGCACTTTCAAACTGTTACCCTTATGTGTCCCAGATTCAGCACATCCCTATCCCCACTCTCACATCATAATTGTACTGGCAGTAACCTACTTGATGAGCAAACCCCACAGTATTTTGGGCGCTGCTGGGATCTTTAGCTTAGGTAAAAGAAGACAAGTTATTTATTGAATAATAGTGATCACTACACAAGGAGAGCTAAACCAACATAACATACATAATTAAAGGTTAATACCTAAGGTAGAGAGGAAAACAGAGAGAGAGAGAAAGAAGGGGATCTCACCACTCCCTGAAGCTTGAACTGGTCAGGGTTCCCAGGGGATGGTGGTAGTTCAGGGTCCTGAGGGCAGGAGACAGGCAGAGCCCCCAGCACGATCAGTCAGGAGATGGAGTCCCAGTGGAACTGATGCAGAGCTTGGGTCTATGCATCAGAACCCTTACTGGAGGGTGAGTAGGGATTTTTGTAGAGAAAATACAATGGTTCAAGGAAGAACACTAGATTTGTTTCTAGGTAAACTGATGACTCAAGGGGTTTTTTTAGGCTAGACCAGGGGTAGGCAACCTATGGCATGCATGCCAAAGGCG
>NW_020690155.1:0-3579 GCF_002925995.2 Terrapene triunguis
TTCAAACTGCCCAGACAGGAAAAGGAATTCAAATTTTCCCGGGGTGTGGCTGGTCAGAGCATCCGAGCTCGGACTGCTGTCCAGAGCGTCAACAGAGTGTTGCACTGTGGGATAGCTCCCGGAGCTATTAGCGTCGATTTCCATCCACACCTAGCCTAATTCGACATGGCCATGTCGAATTTAGCGCTACTCCCCTCGTTGGGGAGGATTACAGAAATCGATTTAAAGAGAGCTCTGTGTCGAACTAAATGGCCTCGTGGTGTGGACGGGTGCAGGGTTAAGTCGATGTAACGGCGCTAAAGTCGACATAAACGCCTAGTGTAGACCAGGCCTATATTTTCAACTTGCAAACAGAAAAGAAAATACAGAGAAACATGTCTTTGAAAGCTCAGATCCTGTTTATATATTTACATAGACAGCCAAAGCAGGTATCTCTCATCTGATGAGATAAGCATTAGTGGAGACACTGAAGGTACTGTGATTGGTGCACCAGCCATTTCCCTGCCCCCCCTCCAAAAAAAAACCTGGTTCAAAACCTGTTTGGGTAACACATGAAGTGAGTTTTTTGTTATCTGATCTTAAACCTTAGTGTCAGGGTTTCTCCTTGTACTGTCCTCTCTTGTTATTTAATCAAAGCTTCATAAGTTTATAGCATGGAGCTAAGGGACATCTTGAATTGGATAATACTGCATCTTTCTCACAAACAGATAGGGTTGGAAGGCTGGGCAAAAAATTGATACAAAGGCTTGAGAAGGAATTTAGGAATAAAGGATAAATATAGCAACATATCCCTGTCATGTTAAGATGGTTTTTTTTACTAAAAATATGAGATCCCATAAATATTCAAGTACATATTGATTTCTACCAATATGAGGAGCTCAGATATAATGCTCTTTTTATGAGATGGGTAAAATATCATGAGCATTAATATTTAACAAGATCAACTGTGTGTGTGTGCATAATTTATGTCTTTATTTCACTTTCTGTGTACAGTATGAGTGCAAGTTTAGCTGTTTTTGCCTTCCCTGTTGGAGGCAGCTCTGGATTTATGAGTAACGTTTAACCCTATAATGACAGGAATAGAATTTCACTTTTAATCAGAAAAGACTTAGAAAGATAGAAATTGTCAGAGCGTTGGTCCATCTAGTCCAATGTGTTCTGGACCATTCCAGAACTTCAGCTTAACCCCCTTGCTTAATGTTGTCAGGTGTAATGTGCTGTTTACACCTGTAATCTTTATGCAGCACTGGGTCACTATTAGCTTCTACATGTTGGCTTACATTTGTAAAGCCTACATAGTCTGGATCCTAGCTACCTAAAAGCACTCTTTCTCCCCAAGCACCGTCCCAACAATTTAGGACCGCTGAGGTGCTTGCTTGGCCAGCCCCTAGATTTGAACCCCAAGCACTATTAACGAAGGATGGTGCTCAACCCTTTTTTGGTTCACTAGAACCTGTCTCTCTTCATCTGGAGGCCTCAATACGAGACACGTCTTTTATAGTATTCCACCCTAGATAGGTGAATGTGTGGTGAGGGGAATCCCTGATCCATTTGCCTCTGTTTAAGGTTCCTGGTCATTCCTTCCCTCCCTCATTGCCAAGTATTGGTGATTATGCAGGAGTATTTGTCCCTAGCTCCTGCTTTACAAACCTTCCACTTTGGCACCATCACCTTCTAGGAATCCTGGAGCTCCCAGCACCAACTCCATTCTACTGTGGCAGCTGCAAGGCTGCTTTATCCTGCCCAACCCATACCACTGCTGGAGGGAGCCAGAGTATTTTAACTTATTAATTACTTATGTTGTGGTAGTGCCTAAACCCCTAACTGATATTGGGGCCCCTTATGCCAGGCACTGTACATACACATAATGAGAAACAGTCCCTGCTCCAAAGAGCTTGCAGTCTAAATAGGCAAGTCAGAACACATGAGGAAGGAAGTAGTATTATTATCACCATTTTACAGGTATGGAATTGAGGCACAGAAAGAGTACGTGACTTGCCCAAGGTCCCAGGAGTCCGCAGGAGAGCCTGAAACTGAATCAGATTACCCGAGTATCAGTTTGGTGCCTTAGTCACAAGCCCATCCCTCCTACTTCACTTTTTTGCCCTAAGTTGTTTGGTGTTAAGCAGTTACATCATTTTACTGAGAGGAGGAGGGATAGCTGGGCATGGTATATAGACTGTAGAGCGCTGCAAGATCCTTCTGGATAAAACACAGCTTTCAATCTGAAATGTATAAAGGCTTTTATTTTCCCCTTTCATTTTTCCTCTCATTCATTCATTCTCTCTTTAAAAAGTCTGCTCTCTTTATTTGATTATGTTCTCCAGGTTCTCCTCCCCCCACCCCACACATAACAGAATTTCTTTTTGATGAAGAGAAGAGAGGAAATGTAGCAGGGAAGTAATAAGAAGAAAATAGGCCCCAAAGAGCAGCAATCAACCTTCCTAGGGAAGACACTTCAGTATCTGCAAACCTAGCACTCCTTCCTGGCTTTCCACTGCCTGCTTTCAAGGTTTGTTTTGTATGCTCTGTCACACACTCTCTCTCTCTCTCTGCAATCTACTCATCAGCTGAAATCTGTCACTAGGTGACCCTTGGTTACCTAACAGAAGTGCTTACCGAGTCTCAGTGCCAGTCCTTTTTGCTTTCAGAAAGAACTGATTCCCTGTGATATACTACACTGTGAGCTGTAATTTTGGTCCTGCTGGAATAACTTGACACTGTCATTAGTTTGAAACAAAAGCTGTTTGTCCGGAGGTCCCCACGTGCCCCACTGTTTAAAATTCCACCTGCTTGCCCCATCTTGGAGGAATCTGACCACTTCATCAACCTTTTTGCCCTGCATCTCAGAAACCCTGTAAATTGCACAGGAGAGGAGGAATCCTAAATAGAGTGAGAGAGTGTCTGGGATTGGATAGCAGTTTTAAGTAATTCATCAACAGCAGTCTCCCTGCTGGAGAAACGTCATCACTGACAGGAGAGGGGTATGATCTTCCCCTCCAGACTCCAGAACAGCAAGCTCAGCGCAGCACTGAATACTAACAGCTTTATGGAAATCTCAGTGGCTTCAGTTTTCACCCCAAAATACAAGGAGAGATCTACTTTCATAGGACGTGATTGAGTGATTTCTGCTTGAATCCTTATTTGAGACACACATGAGAGCTCAAGTCCAGGTTTCTGCTTTTTTTCCCCACACAAGAGCAACAGTCAGTTTAGTGACATGTACAGTAACAGCACAGGACCTGGAGAATTTCACCCTGGGTTTTAGGGTTACCTCTACATCGCTCCAGTGCACCAATCTCTACGTTGACTTTTTGTCCAATACTAACTGTGACAAAGTTCCTCCTCTATCTTGGTGGGTCCTGCGCTTATTGGCGGATTTTCTTGCCTCAGAGATTCACCATGTGGGTTGGGGAACAGCCCAGAGACCTTTCCCTCTGGAAGAACCCACAGTCCAGGTCAATTGGGAGGTTTGGGGGGAACCCGGGCCTGCCCTCTACTCCGGGTTCCAGCCCAGGGCCCTGTGGACTGCAGCTGTCTATAGTGCCTCCTGTAACAGCTGCATGACAGCTACAACTC
>NW_020690156.1:0-2914 GCF_002925995.2 Terrapene triunguis
AAATGGGACGGGGTCTTGGCTAGTTTGGAAGGGGACTCTGGGAGGGTTCTAGTATAGGAAAGGGAGTGTCCATATGGGGAAGGTTGAACGCCTACTGCTCTAGTACTTTGGGTTGTTAGAAGCTGTCACAACGAGGTCTATACTATATAGGCTTGATCCAAAACCTATTGAAGCCAATGGAAGTCTTTCCATTGATTTCAATGGTCTTTGGGTCAGGCTGCAAGCCAGGAAGTATGGTGATGGTGTCGTAATCAGGACTTGGGTGCTGTATTTATGCTGGGATGTGTTGTAGGAGGGTATCACATACAGTCACAGTCAAAGACCGAGTACTGTAACAGTCATTACTAATATTACTACATGGATCCCGCAACTGCTGATCTTTTAATGGTCACCCTTGCACCTCGGACGCCTGAGAAGTAGGTGTCTGACACCACTAAATGCACATCCTGACGTGCACGGCAGCACTCCTAGGTGGGCCACTGTAATGGTTTAACTAGTCCTCTTGCCTCACTGTGAGTGATATGGTTTCGCAGCAGAAGCCTCATCAGCCACTGGGGCCCTGTAATAGAAAGGAGTAAAACAGAGCCCCTGAGAAGCTGGAGAGGACCTGCAACCCCCAGACAGGGCTTTCTCTGGGCTCCAGTAGTTATCAGCCCCCCGTGGAATCAGGACGAGGCCTTTTGTAAATTACACTTTTCCCTGTATGCTTCAGCTCTTTGGAGTCTATTTCAACCCAAGAGAGAGGACAGATTTCATTCTGACTGTTATGGATGGCCTGACGAATCACTGCAACAATAACTGCCAGCCAACTGCAGAGGGATTGCTGTCTGCCATGGTGAACAGCGGTGGGACTAAGATGGAGAAGGTATGGAGCGCTGCTGCTGAGATGGACGGAAACTAGAATTCCCAGTGCTGGGAACAGTCATACGTTCAGAGAGTTTAAGGCCAGAAGGAACCATCAGATCTTCTAGTCTGATTCCTGTATATTGGAAAACATAATCCCAACTATACATACAAACGGAGGGGGTCTAAATCAGCTGTTACCACACAAGGGTGGAGTCATCATGGACAATCCTCTGAAAACATCCACTTAGTGTGCAGTGGCAGTCAAAAAGGCTACCAGAATGTTAGGAAGCATTAGGAAAGGGATAGATAATAAGACAGAAAATATCATATTGCCTCTGTATAAATCCATGGGATGCCCACACCTATAAATTCATGAATGGTGTGGAGAAAGTAAATAGGGAAGTTTTATTTATCCTTTCACACACACAGACACACAGACACACACACACACAAACCTGGGTTAATACAAACCTAAGGAAATATTTCTTCACACAACACAACTCGTAACTCATTGCCAGGGGATGTCGTGAAGGCCAAAAGTATAACCAGGTTCAAAAAAGAATTAGAGAAGTTCCTGGAGGACAGGTCCATCAATGGCTATTTGCCAAGGTGGTCAGGGGTGCAACACCGTGCACAGGGTGTCCCTACGCTTTCTGATTGAAACTGGGACTGGGTGACAGGGGATGGATCACTCGATAAATTGCCCTGTTCTGTTCATTTCTTCTGAAGCATCTGGCACCAGCAGAAGACAGGATACTGGGCTAGATGGACAATTGGTCTGACCCAGTATGGCCATTCTTATGTTACCCCTGTATTGTGCCTAGATAGGACTCATCTCCTTTGAGCCATTGATATGTGGTCTTTGCGACAATGCACCTTGTAAGGCTCTGAAATGAGCCCTGCCAATAATATAGGAAATTGTGACTTTTAGGCAAAACCTAGAGGCTAACTCTGATTCTCCAGGGATGCTGAGGTTCCCTCTTGCCCCAGCTGCAGGATGGGATGAGAGTCTTGTCCCGTCTCATCTGGTTCCCTCTCTCTCAGGCAGCAGACCTTGTGGCTGGGGTTTGCAGCCGGTTGGATTCAGTCCAGCAGCCCAGCTCCAGGACCCTGATGAAGAAGTTAGTGGCCCTGCTGGCTGGCGAGGCGGAGCATCTGGACACAGTGATCTCATGCCTTCTGGACTACTCCTTCCCTACAGACAGGTACGAAATGCCTCCACTCTTCAGGCCTCGCGTGATCCTTTAAGGCCCTATATGAGAACCTCACCACTGAGCACATTGTTTGGTCTTACTAAGGCAAAGTATAAAGCACTGACTGTTGAGGACTGAATCTCCCCCCTCTACATGGGACAAATTACCTGCCCTCTCCTCCTGATGGCTCTTCTCTTTTCAGCCACAAACCACAGCGAGCGAAATCCGCCTGTCAGAGATTCCTCTCCCCCATTCCCTGAATGTGTCTCCCCATGTGCAAGGCAGGAGCTCTCATTCCCAGTCCCCCTCTCCCGGCCCCTGGGACTTGTTAGAGATCTGCCTGTGGGAGGGGTTCTCAAAAGCACAGTCCCCCGCACCTACCGTCAGTGCTCATGGGTCCTGGAGCAGGGGGTGGATTTAAGTCTGTGTTCTTGAGTTCACTATCCCTTTGCTACTCCGGCTGGCAAGCGCAGAGCTCATTCCGCCGTTCTCCTTCATCTGAACGTACAGATAGTGAGCCTAGGTGGAACGTTTGCTGTCTGAAGCACATTTGTGTTTGGGCAGAAAAAGTTGAGCAACAGTGATTACGCAAAGCGTGGTTTTATGATGGATGATCCCAAGCGGTGAGTTCCAAAAACAATCCATATCAGCAGGGCCGGCTCCAGGCACCCGCAAAACAAGCAGGTGCTTGGGGCGGCACATTTCTAGGGGCGGCATTCTGGAACCGGCCATCATAGGTGCTGACTCCGGGGCATGGGGGAAAAGTGCCCCCGCCACGCCAGCTCGCCGCCCCAGCTCGCCTCCGCTCCGCCTCCACCTGCTTCCCTGAGTGCGCCGCCGCCGCTCCGCTTCTCCCCCCTCCCGCCCAGGCTTGC
>NW_020690157.1:0-4704 GCF_002925995.2 Terrapene triunguis
GGTCAGATTTGGGGTAGTGTGGACGGAATTCGACGTTATTGGCCTCCAGGAGCTATCCCACGGTGCTTCATTGTGACCGCTCTGGACAGCACTCTCAACTCAGATGCACTGACCAGGTAGACAGGAAAAGCCCCGCGAACTTTTGAATTTCATTTCCTGTTTGCCCAGCATGGAGAGCACAGGTGATCACTCAGAGCTCATGAGCACAGGTAACCATGATGGAGTCCCAGGATCGCAAAAGAGCTCCAGCATGGACCGAACAGGAGGTACGGGATCTGCTCGCCATATGGGGAGATGAATCAGTGCTAGCTGAAGTCCGTAGCAGTAAACGAAATGGCAAAATACTAGAAAAGGTCTCAAAGGCCATGAAGGACAGAGGCCATAACAGGGACGCACAGCAGTGCCGCGTGAAAATTAAGGAGCTAAGGCAAGCCTACCACAAAGCCAGAAAGGCAAACGGAAGGTCTGGGGCAGAGCCGCAAACATGCCGCTTCTACGCAGAGCTGCATGCCATTCTAGGGGGTGCAGCCACCCCTACCCCAACCGTGTGCTTTGACTCTGTCAATGGAGAAACACGCAACAGGGAAGCAGGTTCGGGGTACGCGGAAGATGATGATGAAGACAATGAAGATAGCTCACAGCAAGGAAGCAGAGAAACCGGTTTCCCCAACAGCCAGGATATGGTTTATCACCCTGGACCTGGAACCAGTAACCCCCGAACTCACCCAAGGCGTGCTCCCAGACCCTGAGGGCACACAAGGGACCTCTGGTGAGTGTACCTTTGTAAATATTACACATAGTTTAAAAGCAAGCGTGTTTAATGATTAATGATTGATTTGCCCTGGCAATCGCGGCCAGTACAGCTACTGGAAAAGTCTGTTAACGTGTATGGGGATGGAGCGGAAATCCTCTAGGGACATCTCCAGAAAGCTCTCCTTCATGTACTCCCAAAGCCTTTGCAAAAGGTTTTTGGGGAGGGCTGCCTTATCCCGTCCGCCATGGTAGGACACTTTACCACGCCAGGCCAGTAGCACGTAGTCTGGAATCATTGCATAACAAAGCATGGCAGCGTATGGTCCTGGTGTTTGCTGGCATGCAGACAACATCCATTCCTTATCTCTCTTTGTTATCCTCAGGAGAGTGATATCATTCACGGTCACCTGGTTGAAATGGGGTCAAGTATCAGAGGGGTAGCCGTGTTAGTCTGAATCTGTAAAAAGCAACAGAGGGTCCTGTGGCACCTTTAAGACTAACAGAAGTATTGGGAGCATAAGCTTTCGTGGGTAAGAACCTCACTTCTTCAAATGCAAGTAATGGAAATCTCCAGAGGCAGGTATAAATCAGTATGGAGATAATGAGGTTAGTTCAGTCAGGGAGGGTGAGGTGCTCTGCTAGCAGTTGAGGTGTGAACACCAAGAGAGGAGAAACTGCTTCTGTAGTTGAATAGCCATTCACAGTCTTTGTTTAATCCTGATCTGATGGTGTCAAATTTGCAAATGAACTGGAGCTCAGCAGTTTCTCTTTGGAGTCTGGTCCTGAAGTTTTTTTGCTGTAAGATGGCTAACTTTACATCTGCTATTGTGTGTCCAGGGAGATTGAAGTGTTCTCCTACAGGTTTTTGTATATTGCCATTCCTGATATCTGACTTGTGTCCATTAATCCTCTTCCATAGTGACTGTCCAGTTTGGCCAATGTACATAGCAGAGGGGCATTGCTGGCACATGATGGCATATATAACATTGGTGGGCGTGCAGGTGAATGAGCCGGTGATGTTGTAGCTGATCTGGTTAGGTCCTGTGATGGTGTTGCTGGTGTAGATATGTGGGCAGAGTTGGCATCGAGGTTTGTTGCATGGGTTGGTTCCTGAGTTAGAGTTGTTATGGTGCGGTGCGTGGTTGCTGGTGAGAATATGCTTAAGGTTGGCAGGTTGTCTGTGGGCGAGGACTGGCCTGCCTCCCAAGGTCTGTGAAAGTGAGGGATCATTGTCCGGGATGGGTTGTAGATCACTGATGATGCGTTGGAGAGGTTTAAGCTGAGGACTGTAGGTGTCGGAGGAAAACTGAGTTCTCACTTTTTGTTTGGGTACAGCAAGTCAGATGCTTTATTAACTCTCACAATTGTGCAGAGGGAGAGAGCTAAGCAGGTCTCCCCCTGGTAACTAATTACAGCAAGCATTTATACCTTTCATTACAGAAATAATGAGGGACAGCTGCATTTTGTTATACATAGGCCATCTTGATATCTTAATTCCTTACTTGTTTTGACTCTTGCCAACATACAATATTTTCTATACCTTATCTACACAAGGTCTTCTACACCTTATCTATACAAGGTCACAATAACTTCTCACACAGTTTTTTCTTACCCGCCTCACACAATCCTCACTTCTACAAATCTCGCGTTATCAGGGTTACAGTTAGCCTGACTCTTGCTAACTAACTGTCATGCATTGCAGTTCCTTTCTATCAGTTCTTTCTCTGCTTCCACAACCCCCCCTTTTGTACTTCTAGTACAACAAACATTTTCAAACCTCTATTTGCATTAAGTCCTGGACTTCAGATTCTACATCAGATGCTTCAATCTTAGGGGTTCTGATTGGATGTAATGACAATGCATGATGAGCATGGACATGAAAGGTATTACTATTATTACGTCCTTTACAACAACAATAACATAATCCTAAGCTAACTAATAACAATACAAGCAATAACATTCCCATAGCAATAATATAATGGGGCTGTTGTACAGCCTTAGTCACAAAGCACAATACATCATACTTAGTACATAAAGTGGATACTCTATAAGCAGTCTGAAAGGCATACTTTTCAACTTGATATATATTTTGAAGCATGTGAATTTGCCCTTGTACTTCAGAGATTTTCTGAATCTCTGGTAACAGTGAAAACAAATTCTGAAATCTATCAGGTACTAAACTAGTCCAATTAAAGGGTATCTGGAACCTAAGGGCTACTTGAAAAACTCTATCTGCAGGCCAGTCAATAATATGATTGCCTGCAGTGGTAATGAGATTAAAATGCATATCTTGCAATGTGGTGTCATTAACATGCACACAGCTATCATTAGCTTGAAAAAGTAAGTGTCCTGTCAGGGTAGTTCCTTGTCCCCTACCCTCCCAGCAAACGTAGTCATAAACAGTGACAACTTCTCCTGGCTTCAGTTTACGTATACACTGAAGCTGTGGGGTTCTAATGGCCAAAATGTCCATTGACTACCTAACTCCATCCAAATGTCAGGTGTAATCCCAGGAGCACTGACTAAAAATCGATTGGGCATACCAGGAGGTCTAATTTCCCAGATGTCTTGGTGAATTACCCAATCCCACATGCATCCTCCCCATGGACCCGGCAGGATTCGGTATGTGGGAGCCCACACCCCCTTTACTGGTCCATACGCTTGGAAGGAGCATTGAGAACGTCCGCACTTCCATCCAGAAAGTTTCCAAGTAAGTCTTCATGGCCACAGATCAGATGGTACTCCTGATGTGTCTGTAAGGGCAGTGGGCCAAGCCTGATGTTCTAGATCATTCCGAATGGCCATCAGCTGGTCATTCAGGAAATCCTGAATTTCTGAACATGCTAGATCCCACTGCAATGCCTTCCCAGCCTCAGTGATATTCAATACCATCTCTGTCAGCAACTTCTGGGTCATAGAACTAAGGGCGGAGATAACATGTAACTCACCAACTCCAGCCTGTACCTGGGTTAGCTGTGCTCCAGAAACAAGGCCAATGGCCTTCTCTAGTTGGCCCAATTTCTCATCATGTTCCTGGTTCTTAAAAATATTCCACACTGCTGCTGCACTATTGGCCCCATCCCACAGGGATCCGGTCAAGTCTCTCTTCTTTCTAGAGGAAATAACCCAAGCCCTCTGTTGTGCTAATCTAATGGCAGCCCCCTGTGAGCAATTTGGGTATTCATTTAATTGTTCACTAATTGGGTGACCAAATAACAATAAGGGCCTCTCTCATTTAACACAGTGCAAATTCCAGGAACATTCGCTATAGAACCCATCAATTGCAATTACAGATTCTTGGGGTTCACTGGTAGTGATATCATACACTTTTATCTCCACTGATCCATTCAATTGTTCGCTTATATGGGATATCCTGAACCTTAAAAATATATTTTTTCAAACAATATTTAAATAAATCACTAAAGCGTGAAGGCCTTAGTCATTGGTTTTATCAAATATATGGCATTGTCTGTATTTGGATGTATTACAGGGGTAATAGTGTAATGGAGGGGTTGGCGGGGGCAATGGCAACAAGGTGCCTTTGGTACTTATCATTTAAAATCGAATTAGGGAGGGCAATACATGCTGAAGGACTTATCCAAAACACACGGCGCAGCCTGTAGAATAAACCCCAAAATCCAATCAATACCACGTTCCCAAGCATGGGTCCCACAAGTTTCTTCCTGCCAGTGTGTAATTCTTTGTTTCTTCACCAGGATCAGTTCTTAATGTCTCTTGTAGTCAGGAATCCCTGGACTTTGTGGTTTCAATGAAGCAAGTGTTCCTTCTTCTCTTTTCCTGAAACAGTGTGGTTTAGCATCATACAGGGGAGAGGTTACTAGCACATCACCCTGTAATGGTTTTGCTTCTTCTAGGAAAATCCAAAGGCACAGTAGGTCTGTCAGTGGACAAGGGAGAGGTTACTAGCACTTCACCTTGTCTTTTTTTTTT